>NC_056530.1:18471398-18486814 GCF_019175285.1 Sceloporus undulatus
ATCCCAGAATTCCATAGCATGGAGCCATGGAAGTTAAAAGCAGCGTCAAACTGGATTATTTCTGCAGTGCGGATGTAGCCAGTCAGGACCAGGGAACTGCCCCAGCCCCTTCCCTCTAATTGGATAAGAAGCCTGCCTATAGTAAATTAGGCGAGGCCTGGACCAATCACAAGCTTCCATTCTCTCCTGCTCAGCCAATCACTTGACCGTTTACATCCTGCGAAAGGACTGCGGCGGATGATACGGACGCTCTCATTCGCCAACACCCTCCTCTCCATGAGGATCCTTACAGCCAATCCGGCTCCGTTTCTGATTCCTCTCACCCGGGTTCCTCAAATGAAACAGAGCCGCTGATTGGTTACTGTGCCGGGGCCTTGCCTCCGTAGCCTCCAGGGGCCTCGAGAACCCCTCCGTCGCCGCTGCAGCTCCCTCCCAGAAACCGATCCCTACCTGAACGTCCTCGTTCCGTAGCTCGTCGATCAGCACGGCAATTGGGTACAGCGAGTCATCTCCGTCGGCGGCCGCCATCTTAGCTCCCGGCTTCTCTTCTAAAGGGGACGCAGAGTTCGCAGCGACGCCTTGCAGGGGCGGGGCGAACGCCATTGGTTTATTAAGATGTCACTTCTGACTGTCCTTAAATCCTATTGGTTCCTTTGGTGTAAACCCCGCCTCTTCTTCGTTCCCGACTGCGGATCAGCCAAGCCTCTCATTCATTGGACGACAATTTCAGAATTCTGACCAATCACAGAAACTAGAGGAATTAATGCCCACCTCTTGAGAACTCCTATTGGCTGGATGAATCCTAGGGCCGCCCACAATTGGGTGTGGATACTTCTTACCCCTTCGGCCTCAAAAGGGGTCTCAAAAGACTATGCAAATATTCTGTCTTTCCCTCGCACACTATTGGAGGTTGACTAGTCCCGCCCTCCAAGCTTGAAAAAGCGATTGGCTAATTGGTTTTGAGTGGCAATTTAGAGAATCCAATCGGAGGCCGGCAACGGGCTTTTTGTTCCAGCCGAAGCGAGAAAGGGTCGCTGAAGCAACCGCTAGGAGCTGTTCGACGCCGTTTTATGACGTCACTCTTGATGTCATCACTATGCGCTAGCATTAATGTTTTTTAAAACCAGGAAGGAAATAATTTTAATTTAAAAACTCAATAAAGACTATATTAAAAATAAAAAAGAGAACAAAGAAACAGAGAAAATTAACCAGGGCCACAACTGGGCCAAACCACCACTGTAGCAAAGAATCCGAGTTTACACCTCACTTTAACTGTCCTCAGTTCAACGCCTAAGGAGGAGGAAAATTCTGAGGATTGTAGTTTTCTACAGTTTAGCCTTTTCAATCAGCGGAGCTCTGGTGCCACCCACAAACCAACCATTCTCAGGGCACCGAGCCGCGGCAGGCGCTGGCAGTAAAAGTGGGTGCCTCAAACGTGAGGGATATCATCATCTGCAGTGTTTTGGCCCTTGGCCAAATTTCAGCGTAGGCATAATTGCATGAGGTTTGTGCATATGCCACTGGATAAAAAGATCTGGTTTTCACACATCCCCCTGATGTTGGACTACAACGGCTCACCAATACTTCCTCACTAATGGGTTTGCTGGACATTTGCCGAGTCCAACAAAATCTCGCAGAGGTGCAGAGGGTGTGTGGATTTCTCTTTCGAGAGATGGACTAGGACTCTGGAGGAGACAAAGGTTCACATCTCTGATGAGTTGGAAATGAACTTGAAGTTGTGGAAACGGACAAAGGTAGGACAACTAACCAACACAGGCTGAACAAAGAACTGCCACCAAAGACGAGAGAAAAGGCTGGCTGGCAGCAGAGTGTAGCAGCAAAAAATACAAAACGCACACCACAAACCCAGAGAGAATCTCCCCCTTTAGTTTAGGGACAGTGCATGGAATAGCTACATGAATTACTCCAGGGCAAGGATGCACAGTCCACCAGCCTCTACTGAATCTGCCCATGACCAGGTCCCACATCCTTGCCTGTAAAATCCGCTCCAGCCACTGGACACCTGCTGGCTACAAGCTCCGCCATCTTCCACAGTAGAAGTACACCTCGGTAGAGCGAACGGAGATGATGTGAGCAGGACCAATGTCCCAAGCTGGAGAGGAAAGGCGGGCAGTCAACAACCAGGGAGGAGGTATGCAAACCAGGTGGAGACTTTTAAAAAGTTGATCACCTTGAAATGCACGTTAACTAATATCACATCATCAATCATAAAACCCAGGATTTCTGGGCCAGAAGGTACTCACCTGTACCAGAGGATCTCTGTGTTTCCAGGCATGCTGAAACGTTGCGGTAGTTGGAGAGTTACTTGAGAGAAGAGCAAGGGAGACAGTTAAGCAGAAGTGGGCTGTAGGCAAAGGACATTTGCAACAGTTACACGTATTATTTTTACATAAACAAGAACCTAGAATGCAAGCCGGGAAATGTTGCTGTTTTGAATGACAACTTAGGGTGTCGTCATCTGAAAGAGAACTTTTCCAAGCTCTGGAACCTTATTAAAAAAACAACCCCAGCAGGCAAATGAAAGAGCATGTTTCTCTTTCCGTCATCTGCATGCTGTTGAAGCACTTCGTTCTCGTCCAGTCGTAAACAGTAGTGGAGAGGATTGCCAAAAGTGTCCCTTTGCCAAGCTGGAAATAAACTGTTTGGCAAAAGGGAATTTTTTCCACCTTTCGTGCTTTTACAATCGGAGCAGAACAAAAGTGCTTCGATGTCAGCAGAGACAGAAAAAGATATGCATGTTTCCCTCTGTGTGCCTGTCAGTTGGTTTTTTATTGATGAAGGCTTTAAAAATTGAGAAGAAGATTCCTTTCCGCTCTTCGTCACTGGACTTACCAGATAGGATTGCTCGGTCAGTCATAGGATTCCTGCTCATGCTCAAAGCCAGTGAAAATAAACCACAACTGTCCCACCATCGCTCAGTCGCAAAATATCAGGCTTTCTGTCCGCAATGTTGAACTCAACAGAAATTCCATTCCCCAATAACCCCCCAACAACCATCAACAGGACCACACTAGCAAAAAATCTGACTGCTGGAGGCTCTTTGGGGCTATGAATTAATCTTTGAAGAACAACGGTTCCAGTCCATAATCTTAAAGTCAGTTAACATCATCTCCAGAAACAAACATATTGAGGGTAGCCACGCTGGCCCTATAGCAAAGTACAATAACATCCAACACCACAAAGCCAGTAGTACCTTTATTTGGCCAACAAAATATACAAAATACATTTGTGTAGTTTGGTTGTACATAGTATAGCCAAAATGGCTTTTCCAGATATTCATCATGGTTGGTCTATCTTACTACTTACTATTCTCCTCATGGTTCCCTGGGCAAGTCATATATGAACAAGCTGCCACAGCTTCGATTTTCCTCATGAAGCATCTCTCAACAAGAGCTATTCGCTAAGACAGCAGGAGGGGAGAAACCAGACTCCTGCAGAAGGCACAGAAAAAAAAAGACCCCACCACAAAACCTCATTGCTTTGTCCCCGCCTACCTTAGGGAGACAGAGAAGAACCTCATCAGGTCTTAGACTTTAATGGAGACAACAATACTAACTTAAAATGCGTCCAGAAAATAACTCACTATGGTGCTATACAGATGGGTGGCATGCAGACTGCCCCTTTTAGCCCCAGTCGGTGCCACAGCAACTGCATGCAGCGCACAAATCCGCTCCCTGAAGGAGCAAAAGAAGCCGCCCAAGCAGCTCCTTGGAAGGGGTGTCATAGGCATGCCGATCGCTTGGGTGCGCCACCACAGTGGGCATCATGGCATATCAAAATGGAGCCATAGGGGCGGGATCACGTCATCGAGCATGCGGATGCTACGCCGTTACTCTGCCCACAGGCCGGCACAAAGTGCCGGTCGTATCCCCCTAATTTATTATCCTGACACTATCCTCCTGGAACCCAAGATGGCTCACAAAACAGTGACCAGCGTGGGTTAGGTACAACGCCTCTATGCATATGTAACCCATTAGTAAACTTTTCTTTAAACTGCAAGCTGCTTGTGTGTTTTTTTTAAGTCAGTCTCAGTTCTTGAAGAAGCATAGTTAGAGAAGAACACGTTTCTGCCACTCTGCTAATTTAAAGCGTAGACCCCAACAGGTTTAGCTTTGATATTTTTGATATTTAAATATTTTTGTTTCCCAAATCTAGCTGACTTCCCACATCTTACCGTGTCAAAGTCGTAAGCAAAAAATCCCTGCAAAGAAAAAGAGAGATCAGATTCAAACTAGGGGAGGGATGATCACTCCATCTCCTCCAAGTAGGTAGGATTTAAAGGACAGCCATTTGGGGGACTATCAGTCAAAGCCCCCGACACTGTGGATCGTAACCCACATGAAGCCCCATGTCATACAATCCCAATGTTGTCTCCCGCTGCAACCGAGGCAAGGACTGGCGGGTTCAGCAAACCCATGTCCCCGAAAACGGCACGCGGGGGCTCCGGTGGTTGTGTTCAGCAAGGCCCGGAAAGGTGGGTCGACTCCAGCCCTGCTCACGCACCACAACGATAGGCGGCAAAGAAATATGTATGAAAGAAATTATGAAGTGACTAGCGCCCGCTTTCCCAGAATTCCCAAGCGGGACCAAGGTGGCTTCAAACAGGTACAGCTACACCAACAACAGTTTAAAAATCCATCAATATGACAACGGTCAACATAGAAAAACTATTTAAAAATTCTAAAAGTGTTAAAAAGAGACTCCTCCTATCCATAATCTGAAAATTCCAAAAACCACAACTTTTTTTCGTGGATGTAGAGACACCTTGTAGCCACCTTTGAGACTAACTGAAAGAAAGAACATTGGCAGCAGGACTTTACTAGACTCAAGGTGCAAAACCACACTGCAGAAATAATCCAGTTTGAGACCACTTAACTTCCCTGGCTCATTACGAGAGAACTGGGAACGTGTAATTTAATCTGGCACCAGAGCTCCTGACAGAGAAAGCCAGCAAGACTCACAAAAACTCCAGTCCTAGCATTCCCTAGCACTGAACAAGGGCCAGTTAAAGTGGTCTCAAACTGGATTATTTCTGCAGTGTGTTTTGGACCTTACAGTCTACTCTTAGATGCACTAAAGGATCTGAGGAAAGCTCCTGCTGCCAACTTCTTTCTTTCAGCTAGTCTCAAAGGTGCTACACAGATTCTTTAATACTGCTTTTGCAGACTAACACCTAAACTATACATGGCTATATGTTTGAATTCTACCACTAGAGGAAGCTCTGCTCTTTGTGAACAAGAGCTGTATAGCTGTATAGAAAGAGAGGAGGGATCCCCAAGGGTGAAAAGAGGGTGTCTTTGCATGCAGATGCCTCCATACCACCTTTGACTTGGTGAGTCCCAAATCAGGGGGGGCAGGTCCAAGCAATGTGAGGCAGAGCATCCGCCCCTACCATAGCGCTGTCCAGGCACAGGCCACGGAGGGTGCTCTGTGGATGAACATGGCGCGGCCTAGCTTCCCTCCATCCACAAACCGTGTGGCGCTTCCTTTGGCCATGTGGCTGAAGGCCTCTCCTGGTCCTGGCCAAAGAAACAAGGACTTGGCTCTGTCAAAGTCGTCCAGGTAACCGTCATGGAGGTTGGTTCCCCTGCAGAAGTAAGAGCAGCTGAATGAGACTGAAGGAATGTCAGAAGTAATAGTGAGGCCTTGCTGTTGCCCGGGTGGAACGTGGACCTGTGTGCAAAACAGCTGCCCAGCATTGCAATGGAGGACTCAAGGTACTGGGGGGCATCAGGGAACTCCAGGGCTAGAATACACCAGGCTGCTTCACGCAAACCCATCCCAATCTTGTTGAGACTCAATGGCTGTGAAACTCACCTGGATAAGAGAGATGCACCTGCTCAGGTTGGTGGAATGTAAACCTTTGCATCCCAGTGGAGGGCAGAGGAAGAAACCATAACAAACCAGTGTCTCCATCTTATTCATGCCCTCCTTGATATGTCTTTCTCTCTCTCTCTCTCAGTGCTGTCGAACCCTTTCTGATGTGAGCTAGACTCCAAGCAGAGGAGAAATGGACAAGCAGGCAGTGTTGCTCCAGGCTTCTTCAATAAGTCCCGGGTTGCAGTGTTGTAATCTGTTGACACACGGTTTTCCGTCTCAGGAGTCTGGGGCTGGGAGGACAGCATGTCCGGGTCAGAGAGTTAAAAGAGTCAACGCAATTCTAGGCTGCATCAATAGGAAGATTGACCAGATCGAGGAAGTAATAGGGCACTTTTTCTGCTTTCATCAGACATTACCCAAATACCGTGTGCTGTTCTGGTCACCACAATTCAGAAGGATATTGAAAGCTGGAGTGTGTCCAGAGGAAGGTGACCAAAATGTTGAAAGGTCTGGAAACCACAAAGCCCTGTGGAAGGCTTGAGAGCCCAGTATGTTTAGCTTGGAGAAGGGAAGGTTAAGAGGTGACATGATAGCCCTGTTTAAATATACACAGGGGTGTCATATTGATATTGAGTGGATCAACTTGTTTTCTGCTGATCCAGAGAACAGGACACAGAGCAATGGATGCAAGCTGCAGGAAAAGAGGTTCCACCTAAATGTTAGGAAGAACCTCTTTATTGCAAGAGCTGTCGACAGCGGAAGCATTGTCTCAGAGAGTGCTGGAGTCTCCTTCTTGGAGGCTTTTGAAAACGAGGTTGGATGGCCATCTGTCTGGGGTGCTTTGATGGTGAGTTCCTGCATGGCAGAAGGGAGTTGGACTGCGGGCCCTTGGAGGTTCCCTTCTACCTCTAGGATTCTATCTACTTTTCCTGTTGCCATGGGAATTCTGCCAACAGATCCAAATGGTAACCAGGCTGGGAAACTCTTTTCTGCCCAACACTTTCCAGATGTCCGCCAGGGGTTTTGGGAGCTGCAATCCTAGGAATGACTTGAGCGACAACTTCATGGCCAGAAAAACCAAACAAAAAAGAAAGGTAAGCAGAAGCTGGGCAAGTACCATCTCTGGACTACTAGAAACCCAGTGAGTGACCTGGGCAAGTCACACTCTCTCAGCTCAGTGGAGGCAGTGGTGAGAAACTCCTCTGAACAAATGATGCCAGAAAACCCCACCATCGTTCCCCTTAGGTCGCCATAAGTCGGAGAGACTTGACGGTGCTCTCTATATCCACAGATTCAGCCATCCACAGATTGAACCTAATTTAAAAAACATAGATTCCCAAAAGCAAACCTTGATTTTGCTATTTATATATGGCACTCCATTTTATTAAACCATTGTTACGTTAATGGAGCATGGATTGTTTACCACTTCAGAATCATGGACATAAACCCCACCAAATACCAAAGTCCTGTCTTGTTCTGTCCAAAGTGCAATCACCTAATGAATCATTTGTCTTCTTGGGAAAGTTCAGGCTTGATTTTCTCTTCTCCATTCATTTATCTTTTAGCAGTCCATTGTCCTATGGCACCAGATTTCAATTGAGTTCCTATCAGCTGGTCACTGTCCAACTTTCACAATTATCAGAGAAAGTGGTTAACAAGATACATCCAATTGGTTTAATTATAAGATACATCAGACGAAGTGGGTGACAATTATTATTCTGCCTATTAGTTTTGGAAATGCAACCATTCTTTGCAGCTGGGCCTTTGGTATCTCGAGCTCCGATCCCCATTAATACAATGAAGTAGTGAAATGGGTGGCTTATAGAAAATGGCAAACAAGGTTTGCTTTTGGGATTTTTTTTAGGGGGGGGTATTTCAAGAAAACCATATGCCTGTAATGATTTGAGTGTTGGATTACAGAGGCCAGGGTTCGAATCACTAGTTGGCCATGGAGCCAGGTATCCCAAAATCCAAAAAAAAAACACTTCTGATCCCAGGCATTTTGGGCAAGGGAAAAAACAACCTGTATTAAAAAAGACCAATACAAGCAATGCGGTAGATGAAAGACCCCCTTTCCCTTGAGCAAGCCACACTCTCTCAGCCTCAAGAGAGGGCAATGGGAAACAAACCGGGCAAGAAAACCCCAGGAAAGGTCCATCTTAGGGTTCGCCATAAGTCAGAAAACGACCAAAGGAACTGTTGTGTTGTTGCATGCCTTCAAATGGTTTCTGACTTATGTGTGAACTGTCTGGAACTTTTCTTGGCAAGGATTGTTCGGAGGAGGTTTGCCAAGGCTTCCCACATAAACAAAACAAAGGGAATGAGAGCAAGGGCTGATCCCTTCTGCTTGTCTGTTCTTCCTCCTCCATCATCTCTGTCATCTTGATCTCACTCTGATGCTGCTTGATCATGCATGTCCCACTTTCAATTCTGAAATATCGGAGGGCATGGACTTAGGGAGATATGTTGAAAATGAAAGAACAGCCCAGTTAGGAGAGTCGACCATGGCATTCACTGGGAAGGGAAGGTCTTTGGTTGCATTTTCAATTTGAGAAGTGGAAAACAGCTTCTACAAACAAAAGGACTGGTTTTCCCTTCACTGTATTTAGCTTGGGCTTTGAGACCTGAAACTCAACTCTCCCCACCCTATAAAACAGACACTAACGCCTATCTAAGCTGCAAAAACCTGAGAAGTGGAACAGGTAAGTTCTCAACCGACTGAAACATAAATTTGGATGTATGTTATACTAGGATGGAGCTACGAGTGGCATCAAACCGCATATTTCTACAGTACAGATGCACTCTTGAAAAGATTCAAGGTGTTTTTTCTCATTTATGTAAAGTTTTACACTTTTGATTTTTAGATTGTCCTCTTTGGTAGGTTTTAAGGTCGAACTGATGATGTCTGTGACGTGCCATGTAACTTTTATGGCGCTATATAAAATAAACATGACTGTGGTGGTGGTGAGGATGGTGATGATGATGATGATGATGATGCAAGGTTCCCTCACTGGGTTTTCATTTAATGACATATGTCAAGTCATTTAAACATATGGTGACCCCAGGCCATCCTATCACGGGGTTTTTTGGCAAGATTGTTCAGAGGAGGGTTGTCTTTACCTTCTCTGAGGCTGAGAGAGGTGAGTTGCTTAAGGTCATTCAGTGGTCCCAACTCTCCATAGCTGAGCAGGGATTTGAACCCTAGACTCCCAGTGACCACTTTTGGGTCAATTTTCAATGTCGTCCTTCTTCAAAGCTAGGAAATTGGGGACTGTAAGACAACTTTCATGGGAAGGGGAAGAATGTTTATTTGGAGAGCCAATGCCCTCATTTGCCCCATTTCAAAGAACACCCTTGAAAGGAGAGAAATCCTTCCACACAGAGGACATCATTTACTTATTATTATTATTATTATTATTTAGTTAGGTTTTTTTAAACATCAAAACCCATCCTTTGCTCGTGCAATTCAAAGAAACTCAAGACTGACGCTCTGTACCAAAGAACAGACAAGAAAACTGAACCAGACTTTTAAAAGCATTAAATGCAGCAAAAGCGTGTCGCAACCTGCCTTTCTGCCAAAAGGAAAAAAAAGCCACTCATGACACTAAAAGCAAATACAATCAAAATATAACACATGTGAATCAAACATAATACAGATTAAAACAGGTTAATTAAAAAAATGAAGACAGCGATCGCTGTTGGCACCATTTGAACTATATATCACAGTGTATGAATTACCCCCATTGCTAAGCTGGCTCTGTGCTCAGTTTTTGTCCCAGCTTCTTTCACAGCCATGCTGCCTTTTTCTTAGGGAAGAATAAACACACTGCCAAGCCTTTCTCTGGGATATGTAACTACAATGTGCTACAGGATCCCTTTGCATGCTGTTTCCAACGGCTGTACCTTTGGATTCCACAGCCTTGCTGTGGAAAAGAAAGCAACGGGTGCCGTAATCCTGCTCTGCTTTTTCTCAGCTCAAAAAGATTATGTTCCTCTATTATGCTGCTGTTTGGCGCATATCTGCCCATGCTCCAGTCTGAAGGTGGGTGTTGCCTGTTTAGCCGAGCAGGAAAAACTGAGCTGCCTTTTATTTCCGGCTTGTACTCAGCTGGACAGCTAGGCCTCCATGCTTCCTCCATCGTACGTCAAACCCTAGACTTAGACCCACCAGAGGAGAAAAGAGGTAAGTGACATTTCCCCACATGGTAAATGCTTTTGTCCTCTAGATGTTTAGGACCTGTGTGTGTGTGTGTGATAGAGAGAAAGTAAGCTGAAGTGTTGTTGTTTCATAGGGCAGGTTAGAATCGTAGACTCATAGAATCGTAGATTGGAAGAGACCAGAAGTCCAGTCCAACCCCATTCTGCCATGCAGGAACTCTTAATCAAGACCTTAAGGCAAACCTATCATGGGGTCTTCTGGAGCTGAGAGTGTGTGCCATTATAGGTATGTTGCTGGCCTACAATGCCCATCCTCTCCTAACCAGGATACTATGTGTGGTCTTTAGGATTTCCCATTAATATATTAGACATCATATCCTGAGGTTATATGAGTTTCCATCTTAATATATGAAGACATGCATATCTCGAGGGCTTATAGGAGTTTCCTCTCTTAATAGGGCATGCATACGCCTGGAGGACCATTGGCCCGGCTGGGAGAAATGCAAGACAGGTGGGTGTGCAAACAGCATGAGTTTCCCACTGGGTTGACACCATAGGAAATGGTACTCCAGAGGAAAACCGCCCCACCAGGGAACCAGTGGCAAACGAACAAATCTCTATTCCAAAATGACTATCACAAAAAAATTTTCCTTCCTCCCTTCCAGACACATGACCACCAAGTGAGCACAGGCATGGGGCCAGTAAAGAGCAAGAGATATCGGTGGATCTCCCATGCAAAATGGAAATCCAGCCATGGAGGATTTGAAACTGCTTCCGATGAATGCTGGGCTGATCCTGAGCTGGGTGCCAAGCCGGACCCTGGTGAGGCGCTGGCCGCTTGTGTGCCGCAAGTGGGAGACCTCATTGATAGACCCACCATCTGGACAGCTTCAATGGGAGCGAGACCCCTCTAAGAAGGCCACCCTGGAGCAGCCAAGCATTGTCCCCCAATGGATTGGTGCCGAGTCGGTGTCCTGCAACCCTTTGGGAGGAATCTCATCAAGAACCCCTGCGGAAAAGGTGAGGCAGCTGGACAGTCAATGGCTGGGAGGGGAAAGGTGACCATCTCTGACCTTTAGAGATGGAATTCCACAAGCAAACATTTAGTGGTTAGCTGGACTGTCAGTCTTTCTGTCTCTCATGCATCATGATATCAAGGTGGAGTGCCTAGACCCACTGCAGAATCAAAGCAGTTTCATACCACTCTAACTGCTATGGCTCCATCCTAAGGTCCTGGGATTTGTTGTCTTGGGAGGCACCAGTACTCTTTGGCAGAGAAGACTACAGATTTTGTTAAACTACAATCTCAGGATCTCTAGGATGGAGCAACAGCACATAAAGTGGTGTCAAGCTGATTGTTTCTGCGTGTAGATGCTCCATAGTCCTGATCCGCAGCATAATGTCAACAAAATACAGACCAAATCATATATTAACCAGAAAATACTTGGATTTAAATCAGCTGTCACCTTCTCCCTGAACATACTCTCTCACTATGCGCTGTTATTCCTGACATCCTTTGGGTTGTGTCCACAGAGCGTTCGACACTGGGAGGTCCAGCATGGAGGTGATAAGTGGAAAGTGGAAGACAACAGGGGCCACGTGGAAGGAGCTGAGGCCCAGGCTGCTTTGTCTCTTCATTTCTGTAGTTGTGAAAGGTTTTTCCAGATGATTCATTGTCACTTTAATGTCCTTATCGCTTGAGAATCCATGCTGAGTTTTGCTTTACAGCACCCACTTGATTTATCCCTAAGCCTTGGAGGTGTTTCTTTTTCCAGAACTGATACAGAGCTTGGTGATATGAACATGTTGTTTTGGCTGGGAATGTGTGAGGAGTGCTGGATTTCTAAAGCAGAGTAATCAAATTGGCAGACGAAAGCTGAACAACAGCCAGTCCCACACTGCATCCATGGGATTTAGCAGCAACGATAGTAATCTTAGGTCAAAAACACACTGCAGAAATAATCCAGTTTGACACCCGCTTTAAACTGCCTTGACTCAGTGCTGTGGAATGCTGGGGAACTGTAGTTTACTGTGGCACCAGACTCTCTGACAGAGAAGGCTAAATGCCTCACAAAACTACAGTTCCAGAATTCCCTAGCATTGAACCAGGGCTATTAAAATGGCCTCAAACTGGATTATTCTTTTGCAGTGTGATTGGATCTATGGCCCGTACAGACAGCACCCAAGTATATACTCTGTACTACTAGGGTTGGCTGTGGGCGTCTTTTAGACGCCCCAACCCTAGTAGTACAGAATATGTACAAATGGTGGCGCACTGTTCACACGGGCACCGCCATTTTGATGTAAGGACGCCTAGCGTCGCACTTTGCAGCGCCCCGGTGACGTCGTGAGTGTGTCAATGGCGCACTGGCGTCACTGGACCGCAAAAGAAGCCGCTTTTGTGGCTTTTCTTGCCGCCGCCAAGCCGTGCCGTATATCAGCTGCGGCTTGCTGGTGGCACAAACGGCACTGCCGCCAGACCGTCCTTTAAAGCGGTCTGTGGCACACCTAAGTCATTGCAAAAATGTTTGAAAGAGTGTTACCTGTAGACCCAGCATGGTGTAGTTGGTTTGAGCATGGGACTGACTCTGGAGACCAGGGTTCAAATCCCTATCAGCCATAAAACCCACTGGGTGACTTGGGCAAGTCACACTCTCCTTGCCTCAGAGGAAGGCAAGTCAACCCCCTCTGAACAAAAAACAAAAAACAAACGGGAGTCTCAAACGCACAAACAGCGTGCATAGGCCTACAAGGTTTGCTAACTTAACAGTTTTTGCCTTCTGTCCCAAAGGTGGTGCGCAAAATCTCAGTGATTGATTGCTGAAGGAAGGCTTCTGGGAAGAACTCTTGGACACCTACCAACCTGATATTTTTATTTCTGATTGGTGAGTTCTACTGCTCTTCATCTCCGTTTCTATCAGTTTACGCAAAAGCGGAGAGAGTCATTTCCACTGGGATTTTACCCAAATCATGATTTGAGTCCGCTCCGAATGGAGAATTCAATTCACGACTCATCGTTCTCACTACAAAGCCTGTCTTTTTATGAACATATGCATCCAGTTTTCTTTAGCCATGCGCTAGTTCCCACTGATATTTTCAGGGTATTTGACGCAGACTTTCCTTGTTCCTAGTTCCCATTGCTGTTTTGAATTGGGGTATTTTGAGTCAGGCTTTTCAAACAACTACCTGACTGCCATCTGTGGTTTTTAAGTATATTTAAAGATAGCTTAGTGTATAGTTTCAACTTATAACTAGATAATTAAGAGAGGAACGTAGATCCTTGTTACCGCTGGGGTTTGATTCCGGATCCCCTGTGGATAAAAAAAATCCGTGGATGTTCAAATCTCATGAAGACAATGGCATAGCCACATGGTGTTCCTGATATAAAATGGAAAATCAATGTTTGCTATTTGGAATTTACACTTTTTTGGAATATTTCAAGCTGTGGATGCTTGAATCCATGGATAAAAAAAATCCGTGGATAAGGTATGTATGAATGTTTGCATTGATGTGAAAGTTGACTGTTTTGTTTTGCTGTTGGATGAACAATTGGGAACAAAGTTCAGAACACCTTGCTCTAATGCCTTCAGGAAACTTCCATCTTTCTATAACCTGTTAGTTCTTTGCTCGTCTGTCTCAATCGTCACCAAAGATATCCTCCCTTCTCCGCAGTGGTGTGCCCGCGAGACTGTGGGTACATTTACAAAATCCAAGTCAGCCTTCTGCAGCAGACCGGACTTCTGTCATTGCTATTTTTGCAGTTGACCGATCCAATCCCGCGGTGGCGATTCCAATATCAACAGGTCCTCTTTGCCACTACAATCTTCAAAATCTAGTCCGCTCTTGTTATGTGCCGGGATTCCCTTTGGGACACAGAAGAGATCTCTAGTTGGCCCTGACATTGAGATCTCTCCCATCGCTGCTGGCTGGGAGAGATCTGGGCAGACTGAAAACCCTTTCCAGAAAGCCCCGAGAACAATAGCAAGGTTTTCTGTAGCAAGAGATCGCAGATCTTTGCTACAGTGTGGGACAGGCCCTCAGTTAGTTAAGCTTTGTCCCTCCTCATCTCGGACATTCTCCCAGCATACATTTATTATGTATTTCATTGTATGCCGCCTCTCTCCCCAGAGTCAGACCAAGGCAATGCCCAAAGAAAGCTCATTAAAAACCTTAACAATAAAATTCAAAAGCAATTTAAAGCCCACATTAAACAGTATAAAATCATTTAAAAGACATACAACCATTTAATAAATAAATATTTATTTAAAATAAATAAATCCTCTCTATTTGATTTGATTTTTCCTAAGATTTAGACGGTTGGCCCGCCATATTTGCAGCTTCGACTTTTGCGGATTTGATTATTCGCGGATTTGATGAATATGTTTCTCTCTAGGAATCGCAAGGTCCTCCAGCTTGACTCTATGGCCAACTTCCATGAGAAGGTTGCACTGGAGGACTTAAAGAGAACAACCTCTCTCGGCATTTGTAGATGCAGTTCTGCATGCAATACTATGGTCCACCATCTGGCAGATGTTGACCATAGAGTTGCGCCAGAGGACCGAGAGATTCCAAGAGAGATAGTTTTATCTGTTAAAAAAATAGCTTTTTAAAAAAAATATTGCAGTTTTTCCACATTTGCTATATAGCATTACAACAAGTTGCATCAATAAAAGTATAGTGTCTAGATCAAGGCAAGTAATAGTGTCACTCGATTCTGCTCTGGTCAGGACTCACCTGGAATACTGTGTCCAGTTCTGGGCACCACAATTCAAAAGGACATTGAGAAACTGGAGCGTGTCCAAAGAAGGGCGACTGAATGGTGAAGGGTCTGGAAACCATGAGCCTATGAGGAACAACTTGGGGAGTTGGGATGTTTTAGCCTGGAGAAGAGAAGGTTAAGAGGTGATATGATAGCCCTGTTTAAATACTTGAAGGGATGTCACATTGAGGAGGGAGCAAGCTTGTTTCTGATGCTCCAGAAACTGGACCTGGAGCAAGGATAAACTACAGGAAAAGAGATTCCACCTCAACATTAAGAAGACTTCCTGACAGTAAGGGCTGTTCGACAGTGGAACAAACTCCTCGGGTGTCATGGAGTCTCCTTCCTTGGAGGTCTTTAACAGAGGCTGGATGGCCATCTGTCAGGGTGCTTTGATTTAGATTTCCTGCATGGCAAGGGATTGGACTGGATGGCCTTGGGCATCTTCCACCCTATGATTCTAAGCCCTCTGAATTCACTGGGTAAGGGTACAGGATTATCATGTCTTTGGAGATTCATTGTAATGCTAAGCACAAATGTGCCATTTCAGTGTCCACTGATGGACTGTATTTAAAGTGATGGAATAAACAAATAAATGTTTGTTTATTATAATTAAAACACATTCCAGTCCAAAACTCCCCTCTTTACCTATATAGGT
>NC_056530.1:18486839-18507830 GCF_019175285.1 Sceloporus undulatus
CTGTATACACAAAAAGATTTTTTCCTGCCAGCAAAAGAAAAGCAGGGAGGGCACCAGTTGAGTCATCTCTAAAACTTGGGTATTGGCTCAGAAATCTTAGGGCTGGGATGGAGAACCCTGCTCCAAACTCTCTTCATTCCTTTCTCTTCACCTCTGCAGATCTCTCACGTGTTCCGCAACTACGGCCCCGGAGTTCGCTACGTATATTTCAAGCACGCAGGAAGAGACAGTCAGTACTGGGCAGGGCATTACGGCGCCCGAGTCACCAACTCAACAGTCCTAGTCGAATTCTCCCCGGAGCCTCCATGATCTTCGGGATGGTTCCTCCGTCACAGAATCAATTCTTCCAAAGGCAAAAATATCCCAAAAGAGGAACATCCAATTTGGCTATGGACGTAATATTTCTATGGCAACGAAGACTACCGGAAGAGAATTTTGCCTATAGAATGAATTGGAAGTAATGCTTGAGCTTTGTGCTAGGCGTAAATACACTTGTTATGGATGGTGGCTGAAGTCCTACATTACAGTCTATGTTTACAAATCCATAGGTATGTTGTAGAAATGCAATGAAATCCTCCTAGTGTAGTGGTTCCCATACTTTGGTACTCCAGGTGTTTGGGACTTCAAATGGTCAAGGATTCTTGGGAGCTGATGTCCAAAACATCTAGAGGATCAAAGTTTGAGAATCACTGTTGTAGTGAATTGTGAGGATGTGTACCTGGACACTGGTGGCAATCCACATCAGGCATTTTTGTGGTGCATCAATCCTTCCTCTTGTGGGCCATCACAATGAAACCACTCTATCTTTGCACATATGTAAGGTCTTTTACAAAGACTTAAGTCCCAAGAAGAGTATTGTTTCTTTCACCTAGAATAAAGTCCTTACTATGTACATCTGGCTTGCTTCTTGGACACAAATAGCGCTATTTTTCTGCTTGTGGGGGACACTTCTTAAGTACAGAATGCTCCAGAATTTATTCCTGCTTGTATAAAAATAAAACATCTCTATAGATTATTATTTTTTAATCTATGAAGTCAATTAATTCTTCTTGAAATAAGACAAGGTAGTTTTGGACTGAGAAATTTGAAGCAGTTCTTGTTGTTTTGTGCCTTCTTAAAATGCAGACTTAAAATGTTGTTGTTGGGTGCCTCCAAGCCATTTCTGACTTATGGCAACCCTAAAGTGACCCTATATCCTGGGATTTTCTTGGCAAGATTTGTTCAGAGGAGGTTTCGCCATTGCCTTCCTCTGAGGCTGAGAGAGTGTCACTTGTTCTAGCTAAGTCTAGTGCTAATGGGAGTTTGAGGGAGTGTCACAACATGATCTTTCCAAATGATCCAGAGCAACTAGTAAGTTTTTAAAATCCAGGGTAAGACAGATAAACCCTGGTTCTGTTGCTGAACTGGTCCACCATCAGGGTCTGAAACTCCTGAATAATACACTGGGCCCTTGGCATCTGCTGCTGGGTTTCATTCCAAATCAAGATTTGCTTTTGGGAATGTGTGTGTGTGTGTGTGTGTGTGTGTGTGTGTGTGTGTGTGTATATATATATATATATTAAATATTTTCAAACTGTAGATGGTTGAATCTGTGGATATGGAGGACTGACTGTAATTAAAAAGGCTACACGAAAGAGCAAGAGTCTGCCATTCCCTGTCTTCTCCCCTCACTAAGGTCCAAAGCGCACTGCAGAAATATAATCCAGTTTGAGACTGCTTTAACTGCCCTGGCTCAGTGCTAGGGAATCCTGGCAGCTGTAGTTTATTGTGGCACCACAAGTATGTCTCACAAAACTACAGTCACCACAATTCCCTAGCACTGAGCCAGGGCAGTTAAAGCAGTCTCAAACTGGATGATTTCTGCAGTGTGTTTTGGGCCCTGAGTTAATTAAATGAAAGCTACTTTTGCACTTTGAACTCAGGTTGCAGCAGTTGAAGGAAGCTGAGGACAAAAGTAGGCCAAGTGGGAGATTCTGTGCTAACCAGGACAAGCCCATTCCTTGGCCTAGCAAACCTCCCAAACCTTGTCATGCAAAATGGCTGGGGCTGGCATGGTGGAGCTGGTTCTGAAATATTCACTCCTGTGTCAAAGAAGGCAGAGGAAGGGATGCAATGCCCATTGATAGTGATCTCCCTAGATTCACTTTCCAGCTAAACCCAGCTGTTCCATTCCTTTGATCTCATCTACTTATGGCTGTGCTTGCTTGTGGATTATGGGAATTGCAACTCTCCAAATTGCAAAGCTTGATGTGGCACAGTCTGTTCCAATTACTTCTCTGCAGTCCCACTTTTCATCAGCTTTGAAAGTGTCCCAGTTTCTCTCTCCTCCTCCGGCTTTCCTCTTGCATTTCACTTGCTGCAAACCAAGTTGCAAATGCAAAAATAGTTTGCACTCCATCAACGGAGCAAGGAGGAGAAAAGAGAAGACGTCAGAGCCTTATCCTTTACAGGAGAATAAGGCAAAAGCAAACTGCTGCAGCCTCACCTAACTTGTGTATTCTTCCCCATTCATCACTTTTGCTGTCTTAACCACACTTTGACGTTGCTTGGCCAGACGTGTCCCAGTTTTTCATCTGTGAAATGCTGAACAGTATGCAAAAGGCAGGACTGAGTGTCCATTTGGGGAAAAACAATGGTTCCTTTCAAAATGCCTTTCCTCTCTCCCCGTAACAATGGCATTTATCACATCTCTCTCCTCCTCACTTTCCTCTTTGTCTGCAGCTTACTTTCAAACCAAGATTAAATGGTAGTTTTGCCCTGTTCAACAGCTCTTATTATCCAGAGGTTCAGTGTCTGTTGGACGTTGACCACAGAGTTGCACTGGAAGACATAGAGAAGTGTCCTCTCAGTTAAAAACATGGTGTTTTTGTTATTTGCGGTTTTTCCATATTCACGGGGGTCTTGTGCCCATAACCCTAGCAAATATGGAGCGACAAGTGTGTATGCAATCATGTGGTTTTCTTGGCATGGTTTGTTCAAAGGGAGTTTGCCATTGCCTTCCCCCAGGCTGAGAGAATGTGTCCTTCCCAAGGTGACCCAGTGGTTTGCAGGGCTGAGCCAGGATTTGAACCCTGGTCTCCAGAGTCGTAGTCTGGATGCTCAAACCATGACACCACTAAGGTGGGTTTTCTTGGCAAGATTTGTTCAAAGGTTTGCCATTGTCCTCCCCTGAGGCTGAGAGAGTGTGACTTGCCCAAAGTCTCCCAGCGGGTTTCATGGCCTCTAGCACCACTTTTCACATGGGTTAATCCTCTTCCTATCAGCTTTTGTCACTGTACAACCTAATTATACAAAGCTAATTATTGGGGGGGGGAGTCAATATATTTCGGGGTGGGGAAGATATTCTACTCAATGCATTCTACTTGTTATTAGCCATCAGGTCAACTTCCACTTAGGGTGAACCCATGAATGAGAGATTTCCAAAAATCTCAGTTTTTAACTACTCAGGTCTTGCAGTCTCATGGCAGCCATGGCTTCTTCAATTGCATTAAATCCACTTGTAATGCAATCTCTTTCTTTTCCTACTGCCTTCCACTTTTCCTAATATTTTGCAAACTTTGCAAACAAGTCACATCCTCTCATATGTCCAAAGTAAAACAGACTCCATTTAGTTATCTTCACTCATGTTCCTAACAGTGCTAATGCTAACACCATCTTTCCCTTGTATTATGAGAAACCTTATCTATAAATCACATTTCTCCTTCTCGAAACTGAGGAGCAACACAGCTTGTGACATTAATATGACTAGAAACCGTATCTATAAATCACATTTCTCCTCTCAAAATTGAAAAGCAAGGCAGCAGCTTGCAACATTAATATGAATGGTAGGAAAGAGAAGAGCACACACAAATAATGCTGGTCTACCTGGCAGGGCTGTTTGAAGGATGGGAACAATAAAGATGGATTAAAATACTCTCAATTGCTGTATAAAAACAATCTTTTTATTGTTTTCATTAGGATAACAGGATTCTGAGGCTCAGCTCTTAGGGAGATAGTTTTAGGAAATAAATAAATGGAGTTTGGGAGTGAAGGACGTCTCTGGGTGCATCTACACTGTAGAAATAATGCATTTTGATACCACTTTAACTGCCCTGGTTCCATCCTACAGAAACCTAGGATTTGTAGTTTGGTGAGGCACCGTCAATCTCTGGCAAAGAAAGCTAAAGGGTTTGCAAAACTGCAGGTCCCAGTATTCCTTAGTATGGAGCTACAGCACTTAAAAGTAGTGCCAAACTGCATTATTTCTACAGTGTAGATACACCTTGGGTCACATGTTTGTAAGGAAGCTGATCAAATGTATAAAATTTCATAACATTTAATAACATTTCCCATTATCCAAAAATACCAGGAAGAAATCCAACAGCAGTTCCAATAATGTATGTAAATAGCTTTATTTAAAAAAACAGAATAAAAACATACTTTTAAGGGGAGGAATTGGGGGAAGGAGTAAAATTTGACCATTTTGTTTTGGGCCTGAAGACATTTTCGGCCATTTTTGTTTTTTAGCCTGAAAGCCTTTTCGGCCATTTTGTTTTTTAGCCTCATTTTGGCCATTTTGTTTTAGCATTGTGGCTAGAAATGCAGTTGGTTGATTCTGTTTGCCTTCTGAATACTGGGTTAAAGAATTCAGCAGTGTTTTTTTTTTTTTTACATTTTATTAAAAGATTGTACAAAAAATAGAACAATAAAGCATGGCTAAACCTGATTTCAACAAGGGAGATGACCAGATACTAGTCCATTCAGATTCAGATTGATATACTCAGTTCACTTCCCCAGCTTATTTTGGCACTACTAGTGGCTTGTTATGTATCATTCAAGATATATTGGTATCTATATGAGAAACTGAACCCTTAGCATTTCCAGAAGGATCACATTTTTAAAAGATTTGGAATGGGGGATAGAATAAGAGGATTAATAGACTAAGGATATCTTGATAATTCCATTTAGTTAGCACTCAATTCTCTATTGGCATGTGTAAAGTGTTTAAAACTGAGATTTTGTTTTAAATTATTGCTTTAATACTCATTGAGGCATATAAGCTTGAAAGGAGAGTTATGTGGAGAAAAGATAGATCTGCTTAGCAACAGCGGCAGCCAATCAGGGGCTTAGCAACAGTGGTAGCCAATGAGATGCTGGCAGGGAGAGATTGAAATTTCTGTTGTGGCAGTTAAAAACTGCCACAGATAGGGTTCTGTCATGTCTAGTGAGTGGGCATAGTTTTATGAGCTCCAGGGTGGAACTGAGGGGCTTAAAACCTCTTAGTTGGGGAACAGTTAAGTCCAAGAGAGGACTGTGTTCCAGGAGTTTGTGAGGGAACAATAATTTGGCAGAGTGTGTTTTAATTATAGACCAAGAGAGGGTCTAGTGGTCTCAGAAAGGGGCAGTAGTCAAATTGGGAGCCTAGTAGTGAGAGACTCGGGGTTAGCTGGACTCTGGAAATATGAAAAGTGTGCTGGAGACAATTGGTGTTACAGGGTTTTGAGTTTGAGTTAGCAGAAACCCAAGATTTGATTTGAACTTGGAAAGTAGAAAGTTTAATAGTTAAACTAAAGAGGCCTAGGTCAGTGAGGGTAATCTCTGAGGTAATGGTCAAGGGTACTGTGTAAGAGATTACCTGGAGACTGACCAGGCTGGACAAGAGAGTTAATACCAGTCCCTGAGGTAATTTGCTGAGGTAAATTGTAGGGGACTGTAGAAAGGAACGTTGCAGTTTTAGAGTGCTGAGATTTGACAAATCCAGTGGCCATAAGTGTACTTTGGTTGTAGAGGTCTGAGTGCAAATTACCAGACACCCAATATTATATATGAACTTGGAATTAGAGAGTTCAATATTTTAAAATCTAGGCGTTGGTGTCAGTAAAGTGATCTCTGAGGTATTTGCACGAGGGTATTTGTAGGGGATTGCTTGGAAACTGACCACACTAGAGTATGATTTTAAGACTAGTCTCTGAGGTAAATTGCTGAGGTAATTGTAGGAGACTAGTTGACAGAAAAACAAACAAACAACTAAAGTTTAGGCATTTGAGTCAGGAATAATCTCTGAGGTAACAGCAGAAACTTAATTTGTAGGAGATTACGAGTTGCTGACCACACCAGAAATTAACTAGTCTCTGAGGTAAACGTACTAGGTATTGGTAGGAGACTAGTACAATAAGGAAAAGTGCACTTAGTGATTCCTGAGGTAAAAGTCTGTGGTAAACGTAAGGAATCACTATTCTGAAATCAAGATACAAGTGTTTAATTTTAGTAAAAATCTGACATTTTAAAAGTGTTTCCTGAGGTAAACGTTTTGGGTATTTGTAAGGAAATACTTCTAACATGCCTCCTAACAAAGTCAAAAACCCAGCAGGGGCTGAAATGGAGGAGGAAGAGGTTAGAGAAGAAATGGTGGCTAGTATTGACACGGCCATTTCTGAACCTCAAGAAAGTTTAGAGATTTGGAAAATAAAAGAAAGAATAGAAATGGGTATCCAAGATGGATGTCTGATACTTGATGTAATCTTTGTAAATAGTTCTCTTTAACAAAGATTAAAGAACCCTCTTATTGAGAGAAACCTTGCTGGTCCAGAGATTCATTCCTGTGTGAGAAGAAGTCTGCCTACACAACTCAGATTCTTCACAGACCTTCTTCTGGGCATCATGTCCGCATACAAAAAACTCTGCTTATGTGTGTCTTCTCCCAGCATGCACCTCACCTTTCTTCCTGACACACATGGCCTCCATAATCTATTAGGAAGAGCCCTCGTTCTGTACATAAGTCTTTCTTACCCAATTTAATTTTACTGGGTCTCTGATCCAAAACAGACTTGATTTCCTAATGTTTTCTTTAAATCATAAACCAGCTGAGGGCTCTGATTCTAACCATACAAGAGATTTTGTGGAGGAGGACATTTAACCTTTTCTTAATTTCTCTTCCTCCTTCATCAAATGTTCATTAGTCCTCTCATTAGCACTCCCTCAAACTCTCATTAGCACTAGACTTAGCTAGAACAAAAAATATTGAAATGTATTGTTGCTGTGTGCCTTCAAGTTTCTTCAGAGGGGATTTTCCACTGCCATCCTCTGAGATGAAGAGAGTATGACTTGCCCAAGATCACCCAGTGGGTTTCCATGGCCAATCCAGGATTTGAACCCTGGTCTCCAGAGTCTTAGTCTAACTACACCACACAGGCTCTCATTAAAAGCTAATCCTAATTAGAGTAGAGTAGCCTCCTCTCCTGTGCAATTATTGCTCCATTTGGTACCAGAGCCTAAAGTCACAGCTCCAAGAAAAAAAAAACAAATGAGGAAATTGGTTTATCGATCTCCTGTGTCATTTTTGGTGTCTAAGACCTTCAGATGCCAACTCTGGCGTATTTTGAGATAATTTGTGGAATAAAGATGACAGTCAAAAAATATTACTAGGGCTTTCTTTGGAGTTTGCATGCCAGCTGCTGAAGAAGCAAGTCGTGCTTCAGTTCAAATAGAAAAGCTAACCTGAAAAACAGATTGCTTTTTTGACAATGCAAAGGACTTCTGGAGAAGCTGCAAAGCAACCTTTGCCTGTGTGCTTTCCCCCCTCTTTTGCCCTCAAAAGAGACATTACTTGTCACTAGGGCCATATTCAGCTGCACTAGATATCAGCCACAAATATTTATAATCTGGAAGCCTTTCAAGCATCTAGTCATTTTCCTTCTCCACCAATAACGTAAATGTGAATGTATGATGAGATGCAAAGAATGAGTGAACCAGATAGTGCAAAGAACCCACTGCTTTGGAGGAAATTTATCAGTGTATGAGATGGGGAGAGATTACCTGGAGACTGACCAGGTTGGATTAGACACTTAATATCAGTCCCTGAGGTAATTTGATAGGTAAATTTGTAAGGACTGAGAAAAGAACATTGCAGTTTTAGAGCACCAGGATTCAACAATCCGGTGGCCATAGTGTGCTTTGGTTATAGAGGTCTTTTTTGAGTTTTTAACAACAGATTGTGTAAACCATCCAATACACATAGTAGGGTTCCATAAGTCAGACCTCCAAACAGGACAAATGTAGGGCCACATTTTCAAATGTAGGATACGTTTTTAAAAAAAGGAAGACACATGAAAAAAATTGATAATTTTTTTTAAATGTTAATATAAATGCATGGAGGACATTTTGGCATTATTCCAGACAGAAGGCTGAAATGTACTTCTCTTCTGGCCAACCCCCCCCCCCCTGCCCAATTTCTACAAGTACATTTCCCACTCCCAACAGCATAGCATTTGCAAGATCACAGCACCCCCTTTTGCCACTGCAAACTACAACTACATTTCCCACTCCCAAGCTTCTTAGAGCAATTCCCCCCTTCCTCCTTTTCCAGGAGTTTTGTAGCAACAATAACGAGCAGGAGGAGGAGGCACACTTCTCAACCATAATTTGCTACCACCAACCAGGACAAACGTAGAAAAAATGTAGGACAAAATGTAGGACAGCATTCTCTGGATGAATATTTTGGAATCCTAATAGGAAATTCTAGCTTTCTATTCAGCTACAAAATTCAGATGGTGTGGTTTTGCTTGAATGGCCAGTGATTCCTTCCAGGCTTTGTACCTGTGTCTTGGCCTGGGAGAACAGACAGCCTCACAGTAGCCTGTCGCTAGATGCAGGTGGCTGCATTCCTCCTTCTAGGAGCATAAGACCAATGTGCCATTCGGGAAATGAATGGGAACGGAGAGGGGTCACCAGCTGGAGAGCAGGTGAAGAAAAGAGAAATAGTCTTTGCAAAATGAGCAAACATTTTAATGATTTCTTGTAGCTGGATAATTCCATCCCTCCCTTCGTCTGGACATCTCTGGCAGATAGCACCACTAAACTGGAGTTTCAAGCCATTTGGACAATAAAAAATTAATGATGAATTGTTAGCTGATATCGGACTCTGGGTTCCTTTGGGGTACACCTCCTTCTATCTGGGATGGCCGTCCTCTTCCACGGAGCGCACAGCTTCGGGAGGGATGCACATGGCAGTGAGGGAGGAAGGGGGCACCCGCCTAGCCAGCCAGGTCAGCCGAATCAACCCTGCCTCGTTCCATGGGAGAGGAGGCAGATATAAACTATATTATTGTTATTATTATATACATTTTTGTCTTTTCCTGGTGACAAGCTGTGCATTACAAAATATTTTTTGTCGTTCACCTCTGGAAAAGTTAACTGCCTGACGGTGTGGGATTGTGGCAGTCGTAAAACGTCCCAACATCCATGTTGCAAGTGTTGTGTCTGTCTTTAGTAAAATCCTCACGGCCTTGTATCCCTTGAATCCCAAGGAAATAGACTTCTTGTTCATGTGAGGCAGCCTGTTTCTTGAAGATGTTCCCTCCAATGTCTAATCGGTTAGGAAATCTGGGAGACTGGAGATGTAGTACTTCTGGGAAGCGTAGGTGCTCCTTCCGTCTCAGTGCCGGCTATTTGGCCAGTTTTATGGGAACTTTTGGAAGAGAGCATGGGCTTCATTTATTCCATCCACGCGACACTCTTTTCTACCGTGATTGGTTTTCTATCCCATCAATTTTGTTGATCTACATATAAAGAAATACTCATTATTATGAAATGCTGTTATTTAAAATAATAATATAATAATAGCAAACATCTCCCCTCCCTCTGGACTGTGAAGAGCTGCCCCAGCCCCCAACTGCATACACACACACTTTGCAAGGCAGTTCATATCTTATTGGTTACCCCTTAAAGGGTGAAAGGAAAGAGAGGCCCAGGCAAGAAAGGAAGAGGAGGAGGAGAGGAGGAACATGGAGGGAAGGAGAACCTGTGGCCCTCACTGGGGACAATGGGACTGCATACGCAGAGGATTGGGGTATACATTCAGAAGGCCAGTGTCAGTTTCAAAGGAGCTTATCAGACAGGGCATGGGAGCCTTATCCTGTCTTTATTCCCATGTTGTGTCATATCCGTTTTTTTCATCTTCTTCTTCCGGCCTTTCATCTCAAATCTGCAAGAAGAAAGAATATATTTTAATTTGGTTTTAAATTTGACACGTTTTTATATTCCAGGTGCGGCTGACCAAAGCAAGAAAGTGTCATGCCAATCTGAATAAATCTGTGTGTGTGTGTGCGTGTCCTTCATTTTTTTAATCTTTGGATACTCAAAGTTGGGGGGGGAGAAGAACTGCTCTGAAAATAAAGCGTTTTGGTACTCTCGTGTGATATCGTTGTTGTATTTTGCACGCTCCTTTTCCACGTAGCCCCAGAAGTTATTTTTCCAGATCCTTACTATCACCTGCTGCAGACTGTTCTGGTCAAAGGATCGGTGTAATCGACGGTTTGATGATGACCCAGACATCATAAAATAATAAAATAATATACATTTTTATTAGAGACCGCTATTCCCAATGATCATAGCGGTGCAGAAAAGATTGCAATAAAATACAAATACATGGTTCTATCTGTCCTTTAAAGCTATGAAACACACAGTAGTAGCGACATCCCTTGGTTGCAGGATGTACCAAAAGTAAAAAAAAGGTTCACATAGTAAGGATAAAATATATAAGATATATGAAGATAAAAATAGCCACATGCGTGTAAAAGACTGTTCTGCACACACACACAATCATCAAAACTTTATTGCTTTTGACCAAAGTGCAGATTTGTTGTTTTACTTCACTTTGATTTTCTACTGTTTATTCCAGACTCTAGCATCGTTTTTTGTTTCAGAGCACTGTGAAGCCACAACGGCGGCAACGTTTGTCGTGGTTGCCAGTTTTAATGGCGCCACTGAGAGGCACAACATTCAGGCGAGCTCGCGAACCCAACGCAGCCGTCAGAACGGGTAAATCTCTGCGTGGATAAAGTGGTTGCTTGAGTCCCATTGCGATGTCGCCTCGAAAGACGTTGCTCTGGTCAGGCTTGCTCAGGACGCCATGGTCTATTCCCTAGAAGTTCTTTCACAGATGTCTAGAGCCCTTTGGAAGGAGGAGCCCTTCCAGCTATAAGACAGAAAGAAAAGGACGGTTTCTTTTTCACTTCCTTCCCTTGAAGCCTTTTATATTGCACTGGCTAGATTTTAAAAGAAAAGAAAGGAAGTTTGCAGCTTGGAAAAGGGACTTTGGGGTCGCTTATTATTGTGATTAGTTGCAGGCATGCATTATTTTTTTAAAGCCCCCCGCCCCCCCCCAATGAAAATGGCATGAAAGCAGGGTCCTGTTGCGCAGTTGTGTTTTGTGTTGCTTAAAGGCTGGTTTTCCTTCTTTGGCCCAAAGGGCCCAACGGGCTTGTTTCTTTTCCTCCTTCTCCACCTTGTGTGGTTGTTTGCAAACGCAAGGAAATTAAGTTACAAGTTGCCTGTTTGTTTTGGCTTCTTGTACTTCCCTTTCCCTCTGGCTTTGAAGGGTTCCTTTCGAGAGAGAATAGGACACGAGTGCCTCTGAGCATAGTGCAGAGTGTTTTTTTTAAAGTTTGATCAAGTTGGGGCAAGTGGTGAATGTGAATCCTGGCATGTATTAGGTTTAGGGATGTTTTTTTCTGGGTGGGTTTAGTGTTCTTTTAAAAGGTTTGGGGCCAAATGGGAGCAGATAATGTTGGGGTCTTTGCTTTGGGGGAAAGGTTGCGAAGGTTTCCTCCAGAGGATTGCCATAGTGGAGCACACTTTCTCAACCATAATTTGCTACAACCAAACCGGGACAAACATAGAAAAATGTAGGACAAAATTCTCTGGATGAATATTTTGGATACCCTAATGGTGGTTGAGTCCTTCTGCAGATTTCAAGGGTTTGAACTTGTGTCTTGGCCTGGAGGAACAGACAGCCTCACAGTAAGCCTTGTCGCTAGATGCAGGTTGCTGCATTCCTCCTTCAAGGAGCATAGACCAATGTGCCATTCGGGAAATGAATGGGAACGGAGGAGATGGGTCATCCTCAGGCTAAAGAAACCTGAAGAACAAGGAAGAAATTGTTTCAAAATGCACATTTTAATGATTTCTTGTAGTTGGACAATTCCGTCTCTCCCTTCGTCTGGACATCTCGGGCAGAGTAGCACCACTGAGTATCAAGCCATTTGGACAAAGACAAGAATTAATGAATTAATTAATTAGCTGATATCAGACTCTGGGTTCCTTGGGGGTCTCAGTTGGATTTTGGGACTGGTGGTCTTTGATGGGTCTTCTTGAACGCCATTTGTATAGGTACCATGGGTCAATGTTTCTCCACTGACCCTATAGAGGGAGAAAGCCCTCTAATGCCTCCTCTGAAAGGCTCTGGGGCAGTTTCTGGGTCAGGGGCAGGACTAAAACTCCACCCGCTTCCAAACCTAGCCCCGCCTCATTCCTACAGTCTATGCCCCACAGGTAGAAGGCCCCCTTTGCCATTCCCAGAAACTAGCCTTTCTGTTAATCCCAGCCTCAACTTTCTTCAGTCAACATCCCACACATGATGCAATGGATGTGCAGAACATGCTTAATGCTTTGCTTGCAATCCTAAAGATAAATTAAAAATAATGTGATAATGTTGATGATAGTCTTAACATAAGATAGTCTATAATAATAAAACAATTAATGTTACTTTTTGTTCTTGCTCTTTTGTTACCTCAGTGTCTTTCGATGACTTGGTTTGTAGCTGCTTTGCTAAAAGGCCTCCTTTGCCATTCCCAGAAATAGCCCTTTATAGTATATACCAATTAAAACCTTATTTGTTCTGGCTCTTTGTGACTCAAGCATCTCTCAATCACCTGTTTTGTAGGTGATTTATTCTTTATATATATATATATGTCTTGCTGGTGACAACAAATTTCCCCCCAATTTAAGTTCAATTACATTAAGTAGGAAGACATCATATCAATACTTTTTGGATTCAAAGTAAACATTTTCCAAACTTTTGTTGCCTTTTCACATGTCCGCTGCATGCGATACACAACGACCTTGGACTTCCTACATTTCCACGCACTATATACTATTATTATACATTTTGCTATTCTTACCAGGGTCAAGTACCATCGGAGAAGAGGTTATACAACTCTAAACTTTTGACTACAAGTTATTTAACTCCGTTTCCAAGTGAATTTCCATGTGTCCATGGAATAGCAAAGCCAAAACATCTAGAGCATTGATCATGTTATCCTCATGAACTCCTCTTCCATCTGGTAACCAAGAATACATTTATACATTCGTTGATATAGAAGCTAAATTCTGAGATTCGGCATGAAGTCCTCCTCTTTCTGTTGTATCTTGAAGACGTTTCATCTTACTCGAGGCCTCTTGCCCTTCCAAATACAGTATATCTCGAAAGACCTTGTTGAGTTCCTTAAAGGTTTATCATTTACAAGGTTGGTATTGTTTTGGAATTAAAAAAAGAATTTGGCAAGTGTTCATCTTGACCACGAAATCCTTCCTAACAAGGATAAACTTAAATCTTCTCATTTGTCTAAATCTTCTTTCACGGGTCCCACAATTTTCCCATAGTTGAGTGCTTTGTGAATCACCGTCCCAGTGGACACGCCGACACACAGACAGTGGTCCCCAAGCAGTGTTGCAATCACCCTCGAAGAAATTCCCTGATCAGCAACGGTCGGCCTTTTGCCAGTAAATGCCATAAAATATATGGAGCGCTTATTTCTTCAACACGTCTTCCGCTTGAGATTGCAGCATTGGGGATGCCGTCGCCATTGTAGAGTGAGATACTGTTGTCCAACTCCCTACGTTGTCCAACACTCCTCTGGTAAGGCCGCAAAAACTCGTCTCCTATCGTTCGCAGTCCAAGGCCCTGGGTCCTTGCTAACGAGGAATTAACTACTTTATCTTTGCCTAAAGTTATGGATTAGAACCTTTAACTTAATTCTTAAGCAGAAAATATTTAATTAGATATGAAAGAAGAAATACAATCTTAATAATTTAAAGCCGTCCTCTGTCTCTCTATAAATAAAGAATATCATTCTTACTCCTAGCGCATCAAACCTTCAAACCGTGTTTCAGACTTGATGACTACTCCTTTTTTTTCTCCCAGTGAATACAAAGGCCTTTCTGGGTTTTAGCTGACGTTCGTAAGCATTCCCTGGGGCTAACCCGATTGAATTTTAACACTGAAATCCATTTCACATAAATAAATACACCTTTAAACATAAACATACATGCAAACCTTACAAACAAAATCACCAGGCCTTTTCTTTTTCTTCTCACGCCGATTGAAAATCTATTTTTGGTATTCCTTATTGACAAAATAGGGATAGTTCACTGCTGTGATTTGTGTTTTTTCTGTCAGTGTGGACTCTGTGATATATGTTGTATGTTTTTCTTTAAGTCTTACATCCTCCCTCTTCATTACCTGTTCTGTGTTACTGTGTTCTTATAAATCATTATGTGATCTTGGGAGTTGTTTTGGAAAGACTATTCTGAAGCTCCAGCGTTCCGAAGAGACTGACTTTTGAATGAAATGGATTTTATCCTTTGAGAAACTTGACGGAGCATTCTTCAAACATCACAGACTCTCTGATGTTTCACTCACTTCCATGAAAAGGATTTCCGACAATGCTGGCATTTGTGTGGCTTCTGTCCGTGTGGGCTCCTGATGTCTGCACGAGGCGTGACTTTTCTGAAAAGCATATGCCACAATGTGGGCATTTGTGTGGCTTCTCTCTGGGGCCCCCTGACTGTGCTGGAGAGTTACTTGTGACGTTACTTGTAATAGGAACTCCTAACTAGAAGGGAGTTATGTCAGCCAGTTCTGGATGGGGTCCCACTCCCTTGAAAGACACTGTCTGCAGTTTGGGAGTGCTCCTGTGATCATCACTTGACTGACGACTCAGGTGGATGCAATGGGTCAGGAGCAGAAACCTAAAACTCCACCTTCTTCCAATCCTAGCCCCCAACCCCACCATTAACAAAGCCCCCTTTGCCATTCCAGAAACATGCCCTTTTGTTAATCCAATCCCAGCCCCCCCCCCCCCATCTACTTTAGTTCATTTTCCAACCACACGTTTTTCTAAACGGGGTTGAGTCAGGGTAGATAAATGATTATAACTGAATTGTAGAAATATCTCCCAAAATCACGTAATCGCTTCCGAGTCCTTTCAGCCCAATGTCCAGTCGTTGCCCCCTGCGGAACGTTGCCAGGGAACCCCCCCAGATTTCAGTTGGGCCGGGAAGGGAGGAGGGGCGGGGCCTTCCCCCTCGCCTCACACGCTACATCCGGTCCCCCCTTCCCCCCCCTCCCCACAAATAACAAGTTAGCATTCTCAATGAATTGATTTATTCAATGCCATTAAATGTGAGGTTCCCATCGCTGACGTCTTCTATTCATAGAACCTTCACCATCCCTTCAATCTCACCGACAGGATCTTGGGGGTTCCACACGGAGCTGTTCAATGCTTCTTGTGGCCTTGCTTTTCTTCGACTCATTGTCCACAGTTCTTCCTGTAGGGATGGGAAAAAGGCGGATATATGTGGGAACGTTTTGTGTTTTTAAAATCCATCCCAGAGTGCAGCCAATCAGGACCACTTCCGCCCTGCAAGGCAGGCTGGGAGCTGTAGTTTGGAGTTTTGAAATGGCCATGTTGTCCCATTAGGGTAGGCAGACCACCCACCCTGGACAAATTACTGAACCTACATTCAGCAGTCACTTAAGATAAGAGGCGGTAGCAAAACACGCTAACACAGGACACCAAAGCTCGCGATCACATCGACGTATCCAGTCGCACAAGTCCCACTTCACAAGTGGGGCAGGGGCAAAAACAGTTGCTACGGTCTGTGGGCAAGCTTTGTCTGGCTTCCCAGGCTTCAAAAGGCCCAGAGTCTGCCTTTTATATATGGTGATGTTTTTGAATGTCATCCTTCTGTCACAATTACACTGTGACCACGTGACAGGCGCGCGCACGCGGAGGGAATGGAGCAGGCGCCGCGCGGAGGGAATGGGGAAGGCGCGCGCGCTGCAACTAGCCCCTACTGAGGCCTGGGCAGCGCGCAAGCCTCTCCAGTGGGGGCGCGGTGGCAGCCGAGGAGAGGAGTAAGGTGGAGCCGGGAGGAGGAGGAGGATGGGTCGGCGCCGCAGCAGACGGCAATGGCCGAAGCGGACCCCAAGCGGGAACAAGGCACGGTGGGGGCCCAAACCGGACCGTGAACCGAGGAGGCCCCCCGAAACCCGTGAGTCACGGGGGCCGCCGGGTTATGGCAGCCCTACACAGGCCTGAAAGTTTGACTCTTTAGCCTTGCATTCCTGGGCCCTCAAATCCTGTCAATGCAGTACTCCATTTGTTTCTACAAACTACATTTAGACATACTAAATATGAAACTTTAACTTCTACCTCAATACACAACCCACAACTTCCAGCCTTATTACAACCCAAAGCATTATCTATAGTATAAGAATTTAAAACCTAAACTTAACAAAACATAAACAGAGACACATGCAAACCTTACAAACAAAATCACCAGGGCCTTTTCTTCCCACACCGCGGGATTGAAAATCTGTTTTTGAAACAAATAAGATAGTTCACTGCTGTGATTTGCGTGGCTTCTCTCCTGTGTGGAACTCTCTGAGGTCTCACTAGGGCTGACTGCCAAGACCAACATTCCCACAGGCTGGCATTTGTAGGGCTTCTTTCCGGTTATCAGGAACATGCACTTACCAAAGTTAGCCTCGAACAGGAGATAGTAAACAAGCCAGCGGACAAAGGGGGAGCCATAGTATCTTGGATAAAGGATTACTTACAAAGAAGTACTTCATTACCAAGCTTAGACAAAGACCCCACTAGCTCTATTAAATTGTATTAAAATTTAATACAGAAGCAGAATGTTGGATACATAGATTCCTCTACAGCATCATTTTTGATACAGGATATCCCCGTATTCCTATTTTCTATGTATTACCTAAACTTCATAAGAAGGTTTTCCTCCACCAGGTAGACCCATCATTTCAGGGTCAGGGTCCCTTTTGGAAACCTTTACCCAATTTTGATTCATCCTGGCCCCATTAGTAATTGGAAGCACCTTCTTTATATAAAGATACCGTCATTTCATACAGAGATAGAGAACACAGAGATAATCCTGAGGGATGTTTGGTCACCTTGGATGTAATTCTGGATACCACTTCCATTCATCATGCTGAAGCCAGAGATGCTAAAAATGTGAAAAAACCTCCCATTCATTCTTATTGGAGATTCTGGATCTTTGTTAGAAAGAACTATTTCAGGTTTAACATCAATTTTCCTTCAATTAAAGGGGGTAGCAGCTTCCAAGTATTGCCCATTTATACATGGCTCATTTAGAATCTACAATAGTACTAACCAGATAAGAACCTTTCATAAATATTTACATATTATGGAAGATATCTGGAGGACATTTTTGTCAATTTTCGTGACAGATCTAAAGTTGAGAACTTTTCACCTGGATGAATTCTGTAAGCCAACATATGAAATTTTCATGCCAGTCCAACCCCAGCTTTTTCTTTTTTTTAGATGTAAGACGTTTACAGTCATAAATCATAAGATTGGAGTCCGTAATTTTCACAAGCCCACGGACCGTAATTCCATGCAACATTTTTCCAGTTGTCACCCTCACCATCTGAAAAAAACAACTTACCATATTCTCAATTCCTAAGATTAAAATCAGCAACATTGTTCACATGGACTGTTACCACTCCACTCTTCAGATATATATATTGGCTATCATTGTTGTCTCTTGTAATTATGTACCTTGATATATATATCTTGTGAATAGAAATAGTCTAGTTATTACACAGATCTCTTGTTGTTCCCCTTTTGTTCAGTGTGTCACTAGGGCTGACTGCCAAGACCAACATTTCCCACAATGCTGGCATTTGTAGGGCTTCTTTCCGGAGTGGACTCTCCGATGCATGACAAGGATTGACTTGTAAGCAAAAGGTTTCCCACAATGCTGGCATTTATGTGACTTCTTTCCTGTGTGGACTCTCTCATGACTCAAATGTTCTTCTGTAAAGAAGGACAATGACAGATAAGACTAAAAATCAGAGTTAAGAGAGGAGGGTGTTACCCCATGATTTAGCCCTCATTAACCACTCTTTATTTGAGTGAGTAACCCTGCTGCTTATGACCCTAAATCCCTGCAACAATTGTATCATCAGGAGATGACTCACAACCAATACAGTTTGCATCTCACATGCAGATCAGGTGTAGATTGGATTGGAGTTGTGTGTACAAGAGATAGTCAAGTTGATGGAAGTTGGAGAGGAGAGCTTGCAAATATTTTGCAACTCAAGATAGAGAACCCCCAAGTTTTTTGATGAAATCAACTGTGTCTGTGACTTATTTTTGAGTGTGAAAAGTGGTCAGTGCATTGCCAATATCTATATCTGGATATTTACTTCTGTACTCTGCTATGTTTTTGTTGAGCTGCATCTGGGAGCGTCACCCTCAGATTGTGCTGTATATTGGCTTGTGGACGTGATTGGAATTCAGAGCTAAGAAGGACCTGAGAGCCAGTGTGCTAAACCTTTTTGTACCAAGCACCATTTGCATTCAATTTGGTTTCAGACCAAAGCTGACAAGTTGGGACATGCTCAGAGGAAGGCAACCAAAGTGGTGAAGGATCTGGAAACCATCAAGCCCTATGAGGAGTGGCTTAGAGAGCTGGGTATGTTTAGCCTGGAGAAAAGAAAGTTAAGAGTGGATATGAAATCCATGTTTAAATATTGGAAAGGGTCATGCTGAGGATGGAGCAAGCTTGCTTTCTGCTGTTCCAGAGAAAAGGAGACACTACAATGGATGCAAGCCACAGACAGGGAAAGAAGTTCCAGCTAAACATGAGGAGGAACTCTGGGACAGTCAGAGCTTTTCGACAGTGGAATCTACTCCCTTAGACTTTGGTGGAGTCCTCTTCTTTGGAAGTCTTCAAAGAGTAGCTGGATGGTGCTTGGAATGTGTATTCCTGCATGGCAGAAGGAGCTTGAACTGGATGATGGCCCTTGTGCTCTATTCCAACTCTGTGGTTCTATCATTCTAGTGGAATCATAGCACCATGATAACTGAGCACAAAAGGGACCTCAGTCTTCAAAGGAAGTGCAATGGACTCCGGTTCCTTACCCACAGAGGCCACATTTTCGTAATTCTCCACCATCACAGAACTGTACATAAGTTTCTGCTTCTTGGTTAACAGTTTCCATTCCTCTTCGGAGAAATATACCGCCACATCCGCAAAGGTCACCTGCAACAGAAAACAGCCCTTATCCAGAAAGTGACTAAGCAAAAGGGGAGGAAAGCACATGGTGCATCCCAAATATTATTTCCTCACTTCAGAATTCAGTCCAGGAAATAAGTTTGCCTCAAATCATTTCTAGAAAATCTACAATTCATCTTTTATTGAAACTATTTAAGACACAGAGTACAAATGAAGACAGAATTTAAAAATAGCCCCAGAAAGGCGGCTCACAGTGCAAAACCCCCACAGACGTAAAACAATCGCTTCAAATAATTAAAAAAGGACATTTTAAAAGGTTCCGTAATATACAATATGATAAACAATATAATTTAGGCCATAGTATGTTCTCCCCTTGCTTTCATGAGTGACACACACGATTCTAATACCCAAGATAGTGACTCACCAAAGAGTTGTTGTACCTTGGTAGCCTCTTTCTCTTGGAGCTCAACTCCTTCCGCTTGGCCTTTGTGTTGGCCATTAGTTGGGGCAAGGGTGTCCTGGTGATCTTGCACTTTGGTCACGTCCAGCAAGAGAGGCTCCAAAGCTGTGTACAAGGAGGAGGCCAGGATGAATTTCCTGAGAAAGGGGACCAGGGTTAGCATTGGCTTGGCAAGAAACCCTTCAGCACTCAAAGTCACAAAGATCAGCATCCTGCTGGTGACATACGCAGGTGACATATGCTTCCTTTGGGCCAATGCAGAGGTGGGTATCCCCTTCCTCCTCTGCACCAAACAAAGCCCCCTGGACCTAGAATAGACCCACTGCAGTTCCCTTACACAACAGTTACTCCATGCCTTGTGGGAGTGGTGGGGGATTAGGGGATGGGCATTGGAGAGGGCCATGCCTATGTCCCCATAGGACGGTAGATGTGAAATGAGGGCATCATCTCCAGAAGTACCCAGTGGTCCTCAGAGGAAGGTGTTTTCATTTTGCTTCTGGATACAGAAACACAGCTGAATGCTTCTTCAATACCTTGCACCCAACGCTCTCACCAGGCATGGAATGGCCATGCGGGATGGCTTCCACAACTCTATGGTAATACCTGGGGACCTTATCACACGTGGGGAGGATTGCAGCTCAGATCTGCAGTCACTTCTGTTCTAGTAATGCGAAAAGTGATGTTTTTTCACACCAGATCCAGAGTCACTCCTGTCTAGCAATGTAAATTGATGTTAAAACGTGATGTTTTACCACACCTGGTGGCCTTTCCATCGCCTTTCCGAATCAAGGGGGAAGTGGAGTCAGTTTGATTCCAAGCAAGTCACGTGAGGCGGATTCAAGCAAAGGGGAGTGAGTGCACATTGTATTACCACACTGGAGGGTTCAATTATTCGAATCAGCACCCTTGCATATCCTCAATGGTGCTCTGGACGCTGTCATCCTTCCCTGTCCCCTCCTTAGCTGTCATCCTTCATCGGCGTGAACGAGGAGGCAGGGGATGATGGCAGGGGGGGGCAAGATGGGGATGCATGAGCAGCAGGGGATGATGGGATGGGCTGCAGGTTGGCAGATGGGGTGAGATGGGGATGCATGAACAGCAGGAGATGATGGGATGGGTGGTAGGGTGGCAGAGGGGGTGAGATGGGGATGCATGAGCATCAGGGGATGATGGGATAAGTCACAGAGGGGTCATGAGCCAGGATTTGGCTGAAGGAGAAGGCAGGGGATGATGGGATAGGTCGCAGGGGGTCACTGGAGCCAGGAGCGGGCTGAAGGAGAAGGCAGGGGATGATGGGATAGGTCGCAGGGGGTCACTGGGGCCAGGAGCGGGCTGAAGGAGAAGGCAGGGGATGATGAGATAGGTCGCAGGGGGTCACTGGGGCCAGGAGCGGGCTGAAGGAGAAGGCAGGGGATGATGAGATAGGT
>NC_056530.1:18507840-18531772 GCF_019175285.1 Sceloporus undulatus
TGCAGGGTGGCAAAGAGGACGAGATGGCATGAAGGAGGGGGCAGGAGGGAGGGAGCCAAGGGGGGCGACATCAGAGTGATGTTCCACACCAGACCAATTCGAAGTGAAATTGAAGCGAGCTTGAATGCGAATTCTGTGAATGCCCTTTTTTCCAATTTCACCAAAATGAGGGGTCACTGCGGAAGCCCCACGGAAGGAGCTCCCATTGAAAGGAATCACGTCTGAAAACACAGTCACATTGTGACGTGAATCCGAATCGTTGGACCCGCACTCACGTCGGAACTGAGCTGCAATAGCTCTAAAAATCTCCGCGTGGTAAACCTCTGGGTCAGTGAATGTCCAGTTGTAGTTTGCTTCCACCCAGAGCAACAATGGAGCATAGGGGGTTCTGCTGGGTCAGGCTATCTGGCCTGCTGGATCCTCAGTCTCCCAGTGGCCAAACCAGTTGCTCTCCATCCCCCAGGGAAGCTCCCGGTCAGGAAAGGCAGGACTCTCTTCTCAGGTTGCTCCCTTCCATGGGATCAGGGGCACCAGAGGATTGAGTTGACGGGAAGCGAACACCCAGTTCCCATGGCAGCCTTCTGCATGCAAAGAAGTCACAATTCTGAGAGTGCCCCTGCCCATGCAGAGAGTGCCCATTTTCCACATTGTTGCCTGTCTATCTTGGCTTGGGAATATCCTGTTCCAGCCATGCTTAATCCTGATTGGAGCAGAACTGTGGAACCCCCCAAAAGTTAGCACCCCCAAATCTAGACCCCCCCAAAATTGACACCCAAAACCTAGAACCCCCAAAGGTAACACCCCAAAACTTGACACCCCAGGACCGAGAACCCACATATCCAGGGGCGGGACTAAGACCCAAAAGGGGGCGGGGCAACTGTCACTTTTGAGTTTGACAAGAAGTGTGCCTTTTAGGATTTGTGGCAGGGGTCACCAGGGCCAGGACTTGGATGCAGGAGCACTCGGGGGATGATGGGGATTTATTGATCGCAGATTGATTGACTGATTGAAAGCAGCGGCCTTATTAATGAGCCCTTGTTGGACGTAATTGTATCGTCAATGTCCTCTGCAAATCTCAGGGATATCAGCCTGGGCTTGGGCCGCTGTTAGCAGAGCTTGGCCATGTTGGCTGGGGGATTCTGGGAGCTGCAGTTCGAGGTATGTTTTGCAACCTCTGCAACTAGAGAAATAACTCAGTTTGGCCCCGCTTTAACTCTTTTCTGGCTCAAGGCTATGGAATTCTGGGAGTTGGAGTTTGTTGTGGGGCCCTATATATGTCCCCACATCGCTGTTACTGAAGGGGTGCATCTCCACTGTGGAAATAGCGCAGTTTGACGCCACTTTACCTGCCGTCCCCTAGAACCCTGGGACCTGTAGGGTTTTTCTTTTTTTATGAGGCGACAGCACTCTTTGACAGGGAAGGCTCAAGGCCCTGTAAAACTACAAATCCCAGGATTCCATAGGAAGGAGATACAGCACTCAAGACTCAAGTGTCAAATAATATATATCATTAATACAGGGCAGGTGGGCCCCAAAACACTTCTGTAGGCTTTGATTCACCAAGCTCAGCCAGATTGGGACAAAAACCCCAGGATTTAGGAAGCGGGTGGCCATTTGCACGCTTTTTAACGTCTGAATCTGCAAACACAGGTCTTTCCCTCTTTGACATTCCCTTTAACTGCCCTGGGTCAGTGCTATGGAACCCTGGGAAAGAAAGAGCTCTACAATTCCCATGCATCTGAGGAAGTAGGCTTAAGTCTAGGGAAGCTCATGCTGCCAACTGTTTTTTCAGTGAGTCTCAAAGGTGCTACAAGATCTATCATCATCATCACCATTATTATTATTATTATTACCTCTCCATTGGCGCCCCCTTGTCGTGGGGGAGAGGCTTGCGTACCCTAATGAAGCTGTGAGCTATGCTGGCGGTGGTATAATAGCCACTTATGGGGCCTCCCATGCCAGACAGGTCACAACCGAAGGGTCTGACTAAGAGCGCCAAAGGGCAGGATGGGCTCTCTAGCCTTATGGCAACCATCCTAGGAGAAGGAAAACTCTGATCCCAAACCCGGGCAGATGGTGCTCGTCTAACCCTGCAAGGTCAACCATCTCAGAGAAGGACCTTGCTGCCACTGTCCATGCTTGTCAAGGCCTCAGCAGTTGAACCTCTGGTTTAAAGGGTGAGGCCAGTTCTGTGCACACTGCGCTCCACCAGAAAAACCCATTGCACAGGCTCCAAGGATACATATTATCATCATTAAATCCAAATGCAGCTGGAGAAGTGGACTTAAATTGGCAACACTGATACACTGTAGAGTCTTTCTCTGGGGCTATGATCTGGAAGCCTGGAGGCAATCCCCTTGTCAAACCAGGGAATCCTGGGAGTTGTAGTTTGTTCTGACATATGTGTATATGTGTATATATGTGTGTGTATGCGTATATGTATGTATATGTGTGTGTGTACACACACACATATATATACATACATATACACATATATCAGAACAAACTACAACTCCCAGGATTCCCTGGTTTGACACGTGTGTGTGTGTGTGTGTTGTGTGTTTGTATGTGTGTGTGTATATATATATATATACCCACACGCATAGACGCATATACACACACATTTTATATATATATATACACACACACACACACATATATGTGTGTGTGTATATATGTGTGTGTGTGTATATGTGCCTGTATGGGTGTGTGTGTGATATATATATATGTGTGTGTGTGTATATGTGCCTGTATGGGTGTGTGTGTGTATGTGCCTGTATGGGTGTGTGTGTGATATATATATATGTGTGTGTGTGTGAGCCTGGTAAGTGGTGTGTGTTGTATATATGTGTGTGTGGTGTGTATATGTGTGTGTGTTGTATATGTGCCTGTATGGTGTGGGTTGATTGTTTGGTGGTGTGTAGTGTGTGTGTGTATATGTGCTGTATGGTGGTGTGGTAGTGATATTATATATGTGTTATGTGTGTGTGTGTGTATATGTACCTGTATGGGTGGTGTGTGATATATATATTGTGTGTATGTGTGTGATGTTTTGCCTGGATGGTTTGTGTGTGTTTATATACTGGTGTGTGTGTTGTATAGTTGTGTTGTCGTGTGCCTGTTGGGTGTGTGTGTGGATATGTCTCTTGTGTGTGTGTCTGTGTGTGTGTGTGTATATTTGCCTGTCTGGGTGTGTGTGTGCTCTCTTATGGTGTCGTGTGTGTGGTGTGTATCTGTGCTGTACTGGGTGTATGTGGGCTGCTATGTATTGTTGTGTGTTTATCGGGTTGTGTGGTGTGTTTATTCTTTGTGTGTGTGTGGCTTATCTCTGTCTGTGTGTGTGTGTACTCTGGTGTGTGTGTGTCTGTGTGCCTGTTGTTGTGTGTGTGGGCTCTCTAGCCACATGTGTATCTGTCTGTGTCTCGTGGTGTAACGTATAGAGAGGCAGGAGTCGTTGACTTCACCTCGCAGCAGCCCAGAGCCACACAAACAGACAGCTGAGAATGAGCAAGCAGCCCTGAGCTCCTATTGGCTCCTTTTGCGCAAGAGACAGGGGGCGTGCCCTCGGCTGGCGAATATTGATTGGTTAAAATATATGACGTTGGTTCTTTTTTCCCCTCCGCCTGCTTCAGAGTCATTTGCCATGCTACGAGTGCTGAGAGGAGACGTCAATCAGGAACGGGGGCGGACCCACTGCCCCGCCTTCCCCTCTCCAAAACCGTCCGATGGCGGATGGTAAGGAGCCCAGATTGATGTGCCCCGCAGCAGAACTTGGACAGGCCCTCCCCGTCCCGCGGCCCTCCTCCTCCTATGGGCAACCGTGGCAGGGGGGGGAGACAGGCTTTCGCGGAGGAAACAGGGGGGAAAGGTGAAAGAGCAGGACAAAATGGCGGCGGCCGGCTGAGGGCGATGGTGGGAGGAGAGCGGGTCATGGACTACGCTGTGAAGGTGCGCCAGGGGAGTCTGAAGGCGGGTGAGGCCAGGATGCCATATGTACATTAAACGCAGTGATCCTCAACCTTTGGGGCTCCTCCAGATCTTTTGGACACACTCCCAGAATTCCCAGTCAGTGTGTTCAATTCAGGAATTCTGGGAGTTGAAGTCTGCTTTTAAAGGCTCAGGGAAACAGACAACACAAACTTATGACCTCTGTTATAGTATACCTCTGTTACAGTTTATAATGTAAAGGTTATATAATATAATATGCTATATGTATAAATTAAAAAAATAAAATAATATATATATAATATATATATAAGCATTGGCACATTAATACACAATCTCATGATTCCATTTCCTGCTGGGAGTGTAGTATCTTGCCTTTACTCAGTTGTGACTCTGGCTGCAGCCTTCTTGGCAAACAGCTCCTCCTCTGCACTTTAGCCCAAAACCTCAGAGAAGCCTAGATACCAACGGTGATGATTACCATTGCACAAAAAGATGAGTTCGGAGAAATCGTTGGAGCGAAAGAAGCTGCCCACTGCCATCAGAAACATGTACCTAGCCTAGTACAGACATGCTTCAGTATCAACGCTTCAGGAAAGAAGCTTCTTTTAGGCCTTCTCAGCCCCGTCCTCCTCGTCCTGCTGCTAGAGAGTTTTTTTAATAGCACAGGATAGGGTGCTGGTGACGGAAGGCTAGAATCATAGTTAGAAGAGACCGCAAGGGCCATCCAGTCCAACCTTGCCATGCAGGAACTCTCAATCAAAGCACCATTGACAGATGGCCATCCAGCACTGCTTAAAGACCTCCAAAGAAGGAGACTCTATCACCCTCCGAGGAAGGAGTGTGTTCCACTGTTGAACAGCCCTTATTCTCAGGACGTTCTCCTAATGCTGAGGTGGAATCTCTTTTGCTGGAGCTTGCATCCATTGCTCCTGGTCCTGTCTCTGAAGCAGCAGAAAACAAGCTTGCTCCCCTCAATAGGCATCCCTTCAAATACTTAAACAGGCTATCATATCACCTCTTAACCTTCTCTTCTCCAGGCTGAAACATCCAAACTCCGCAAGTTGTTCCTCATAGGGCATGGTTTCCAGACCCTTCACCATTTTTGTCGCCTCCTTTGGACACATGGCTCCAGTTTTTCAGCATCCTTTTTGAATTGTGTGCCCAGAACTGGACACAATATTCCAGGTGGGGCCTGACCAAAGCAGAATGGAGTGGCACTATTACTTCTCTTGATCTAGACACTATACTTCGTTGATGCAGCCTAAAATTGCATTGGTCTTGTTAGCTGTGGCATTGCACTGTTGACTCATGTCAACTTGTGGTCTACTTGGACTCCTAGATCCCTTTCACACGTAGTTTCATTCAACCAGGTGTCCCCCATCCATATCTGTGCATTTCATTTTCTGCCCTAAGTGCAAGTACCTTACATTTCTCCGGTTTGAATTTCATTTGTTAGCTTAGGCCCAGCTTTCTAGTCTATTCAGTCATTTTGAATCTCATCCTGTTCCCTGGAGTATTAGCTACTCCTCCTAATTTGGTACATCTGCAAATTTGATAAGTATGCCCCAATTCTTCCCCAAGTCATGATAAAGATGTTGAATACAATGGCTGGAGAGAAACACAAATTGGGTCTTGGGTTTATTATTATGTCTGCAATGAACAATGTATTAAAGCTTGAGCAGGGAAAGGGCATTGCTCTACTCGACTAATCCAACTATAGCCTCATGTGCTTCCTTACATCAGGCAAGGTAAACAGGTGCCTTTGAAATCCATTGCTGAGCCTGTGCGAAAAGCAAAACAAAGCAAGAAGGGGAGGACAGAGAGGCCTCTCCAGCAATTCCCAGCTTGTTAAAGAAAATGATAGAACTATGAGGTTGGTCACCAAAATAGAAATAGAATAGAAAAGTGGAAGCTGGCCAAAGGAAAAGATAATTTGGAGTAAAGCCTTGAAGTGGTTTGTAGAAGATCCCAGATGGTTTTGTTTACTCACACAATCTTTACCTGATCTGGTTGTTTCATTTCATTTCACAGGTGCATATCTTTAGTGCTGAATAAAAAGATTGCTGATTTATGTCCAAGCCATTCTTAATTTTTGTGATGTAGGGACCTATCTCTATTCTTACCATGTTATTTCTGCCTCTGGTCCCAAAGTTCCTGGTAAAGAAATAATGCCCCAGAACACATCTACTTTGTTAACTGAAGAATACCTACATTGTCATCTGGTTGGCAGTGGTTCTCTGGGGTCTCAGGCATATATTTCTTGCACGCAGACCTGCCTGCAGACCCCTGGTGGTCTTCCATCCAAGTACTAACCCATACTGACCCTGTTTAGCTTCTGAAATCAGACGAGATGCTTGTATTAAGGGTGGTATTGTGATTTAAGCTGAGTGTGTAATTCCTTGTGTGATCTCATACTTGACGACTCTAGAAAACCAGGGTTTGATTCCCAGCTCAGCCATGAAACCCACCAAGGGCCTAAACAGACAGGCCAAAATAATTGCTTTGGGCCACTGTGCTGTTTAAATGCTGCTCTGGTCCTTAAGATGCACGTGTCATTTAAATGCATAATAATAATAATAATAATAATAATAATAATAATAATAGGATTTATTTATATGCCGCCCAATCACTGGGAATACCTTTGTTCTGTCTGTTCGGGCCCAATGTGGCCTTGGGCTCTCAGCCTCAGGGGAAGGCAATGCCAAACCTCCCCAGAACAATATTTGCTAACCATGATAGGTTTGCCTTAGTATCACCATAAGTCAGAAATGACTTGAAGGCACACAATAAACTGTTAATTGAATTTATTCCGCAACCAAGCTCAGACTATTTTTTTTATTGAATTGACAAATCTCAGGGAGGGAGAAGCGATGCCTTTCACAGAGATGCCATCCCCTCATTTATGCCATGGCCAAGGCATAGTGGGTTGTTGGCTCTCAGACCAGTAAATACTGGTTCATTTGTCTTCATTCCCAGTAAGTATTGGGTTACTGACATGCGTTACCAGATGGCTGACTGAAATCCAGGTTTTTCCTCAACAGGGGAGTTCTGGGACTGTTGTTGTGTGGCTTCAAGTTATTTCCGACTTACGATGAAAGCTGGGAATTGAACCTTGGACTCCAGAGTCATAGTCCAGCCCTCAAACCACCATGCCACTTACTGAGACAATTTTGTCAAGTCAGTATTTTGGTTTCTAAAACTGAAACCATTAAAAAAAACAACTTAAGGAGAGATAGATTTTGTTTACGCTGGCAGTTTCTTCACCATTCTTTTTAAAATGGTCTCATTTGCTGAAATATCTTCTGAGCATATCCATGCACCAGTGGGTCATTTTAGTAATGCCTCTGTATAATTTCATTCCCATGCATGCCCAAAGATAATCATGCGGAGAATAACGATGATAATGATCCAATATGACTGCATGAATTAGAGGGAAAGATGTAAGAATTGATTCTAGTCCCTGCCCCTCCCTCTATTCGTGTTGTCTTTGTCATTATCAATATCTTTAAATTGTACCTCACTCTGGAAATTGAACTGATTTGTGCAGTGGACTGCAATATCAAAAACAAATGTAATTAGATCCCTAAGAACTGTATGCAAAAACCAGCTGGTGCCACAAAATCTTAACTGAGAGAACTGTTTTCAGCTAAAAGTTTTATGTTAAGATCTTAAAGAAAGCATACAATGTTTAATTCAGACGTATGTATTGCCTTAGGGCTGATAATGGCTTAAATCCAATTGTTAGGTCCAATGAGAGTAGATCCATCGAATCATTTGCTTAGTGCTAAGTCAACACTCATGTTGCTCCCATTGATTTAATAGGTCTGCTCTACTTGGGACAAAGATAATCCCTGGGCTCTCTTCCTTACATAGTGCTCCTTTTGCAGGTGCGGGTGAAACCAGACAAGACCGGTGTGGTGACAGATGGGGTAAAACACTCCATGAACCCCTTCTGTGAGATTGCTGTGGAGGAGGCTGTGCGACTCAAGGAGAAGAAGCTTGTTTCTGAGGTGGTTGCTGTATGCTGTGGCCCACAACAATGCCAGGTGAGATGGGAGTTAGATGTTGGACAGTGGACAAAGGTCCACTTTGAGCAAAAGAAGCCAGTAACCATATTCAGCCTGCATTTGACTATCCACATTCTCATTATAGCCACCTCATTCATGATTTTTGAAACCCAAATTTTATGCTCACTTTTTAAACAAATTGCCATTCTTCTTTGTGCATATGCTATGTTCCCAGTTTAATCTGGTTCATCACAGTGTTTTAAAAGCATTTGATAGCTGGTGTGAAATGGAATTTAAATTGTCTTGCAACTAATCTCCACTATTGTAGGGTGAAACACTTTCTTTCAGTAGCTTAATATAGGCAGCAAGGCTTCGTGGTATATCACTATATATACACCATGTTCAGTAATGACAGCTTCACTTTAAAAACACAAAAGAACAGTGTGAGTGACATGAGGAGGAAAACTATTTTGGTTTATACTGATACACACTCTGCTACGTTCCTGCCACGAAAATCTAAGTTTAGCCATTAAAACTAGTCCGATAGTAGTAATAATAATAGTAGTAGTAATAAAAATTAGTCCTTTCCCACCTCTCCTCAACACTCAAGTGGGAGTAGGCTTGTGACTGGGTACATATATGGCAGCTGTCACATTCCAAGGATGCTGTTCACATCTTCAGGCTGCACTAATTGAAATATATCTAATAACATAAGTCAAGCAGGAGCCTAGTTTGCATGTACTGGACTAGTATCAGCTGTAGCATCCACATCATTGTATAACCTATACCTTTATTAGGACCAATCCAGTGCCACAAAAGATCCCCAACGTCTTCCTCCTGTTTGTCCTATAAATTGGTACCCCAGGTTCTGTCTGCCAGTTTGCTGAATGGACAATATACAGAATAACTGACAAAATAACAAGAGCAAGATTGTGTTAACTGTTGTTTAGGAAGCTGTTGGCCACCAGGTGGAACCAGCTGCACACAAAAACTTACTGAGATCCCTGCCTTGTGTTGAAGTGCCCTCACTATTTCTTCTCCAAATGTTGGGCAATGGACATTCATGCCTGAAGCAGTCTGACGCTTGTCGCTTATTCAGGCGGAGCCAAGATTGCAAGTGTCTGGGTTGGAGCATGGTTTGTATGCTTACAGGGTTGTTTTCTGGTCTGACACACAACAGAATTATGGAATCTGGATAGTAAAGGTTTCCATTCATGCCATGGGCATGGCAAGACTTGAAGAAGCATGGCTATGGATTCTCTCTACAAACACACACATTTATATGCTCGCACACGTGTACACACACACACACATATATGTATTTATAGTTTATATTTATTTGAACCCTGAGATGAACTGACATGCAAAAGAGGAACTTGGGAGTGGAGCCAGATGGTGATACCGACTCTGTGGGGAGCATCAGTTACCTCCTGTACACATCAGCTGTGCACAGGGATGACTGCATATGCATTGCCACTTAAGCATCTGAATTTATTATTCAGTAGAAATTCAAGCAATCTACTGGGGGGAGAGGAGCATTCTGGTGACTGTCACTAAATAATTCAGGCTGAATCCTGTTTGGGTCCCAAATAGAGTAGACTCACTGAAATCAATGCTAATTAAGCAGTTACCAACAACTCCCATTTGCCTGTCTGGGTCTTCTCTACTGAAAACAAAGTTGGATTTAGTCCAAGGGGTTTAGATCCATTAGATGTACTGCTGAAAATCAAGCAGCCGTATATCTGTAGATAGCAATGTTCTGTCGACTCACCCCTGTATTAGAGAGTCACCAAATGCAGAGGAGAGAAAGCACCCTGCATCATTGGTAGCTGAGCAGAAGAGAATTTTTGCCTGGTGTGGTTTGTCATAATGTGGGGTCTAAGACACTGCATCATCTGTCACAATTTTCTCTATGTTCATATATATTTGTGTGAGAGAGAGGGGGAGAAAAAGGGAGAGAATTTATGATGGGACTTCAGGTCATTATTATAACAACTGACAATGCAATTCTGTCCTAACCTGCTCAGTAGTAAGTCTTGTATGTTCAGTGGTCATTACTTCCAGGAAAAAAAAGTGTAGAAATGGGATGAGTTTTATGACTGGACACAGTTCAGAAATTGGATCTCCCATAGCCAGACACATTCCTTGGTAGGATCCCAAGAACATCTTTGGTGCCAAAAATGTAGAAGGTGAGCCCCTTCTCCTCTTTTCCTTTAGCAACACTGTGTGTGTGTGACTCTGTGTAAGTATGTAAGTGTAAACTCCTCCAACCTGAGAAGGTAGCTGGTCCAAACATACATCCGTGCCTTTTCCCTCCCCTCAATCTCCACAGACCTGGCTCTGTTCTATTTTCTGTCGGCTCTAGCTTTGTGACAGTCCCACCGTTGCCAGCTATTTTCTGCACTGCTGCTCCCGCTTCCTGGTGACCTTCACTTGCTGCTTTATTCCTCCAATCCCTTTTTGTAGCCTTCCCACAGCAGCAGTCCACTGACGTTCTTTGATCTCAGATAGAAAAAAGCGGGGAGTTCCCTTTCTAAGGTTGTCTCCTTCCCCTCTTGCTGCCAGTTTCTGCTTCTGGCTGGGGCAAGGATGTGTTTATTGTTGCTAACTCAGCAGCTACCATGCATCTGATGGGTGTGCGCGCACATGCAGTGCGCCAGTGCCTTGGCTGTGTTCCCAGTGGGGCAGGCATCCCTTTCCCTATAGAATTGCTGTGATTAGCAAAACTGAGAAAGACATATCAAATTCTCACATGTTATTAATGTGCATCTTCAAAAAGCAGCATCCGTTTTAGTTTTATTGCCTGCCCTGCAGGATGCGCATCCCATATGAGTGACATTCCAATCAAATAACAAAAAAGGGCATGAAGTAGGCTCGCACTTTCTTTCTTTATGTGCCCCCATTAGTTGTTGACTTTTACTTCCAAGTTGCTTAAGCATAGAAATATTTCCTTAGTATCCAGTTTATTTGGGGTCTAGATGAGTAAATCGGTCTAAGATGAGGGTGGGGAGTGATCTAAGTACAGCTGCTAAAATAAATGTATTGGTTTTCTGCTTGTGATATTCCACGGTGCATTTCCTAAGAGGAAGCATTTGTGGTTTGGTCCCAAAATGGAATTTTGCATGTTCCCTAAATAGCTTCTACTCCTCACCTGTCCTTCAACTTTCCATTGATACCTCTCTACACACATTGGCAAAATGGTTTGACAGAAAAGGGTAATCATATCAACATGAGGAGGCATTGGCCTAGGCTGTTCTGAGGTATTAATTTAAATTATTAATATAATAGTAACATAAAACTTTATTAAACTGATTTGTTGCTAAATATATATGTACATAGTTTTAAACTCTGTCATCCTTTTTAACCTGTTAAGTGGTTTAATATGCCTTCAGTCTGTGTAAATTATTTTAAGTAGTATTAAACTGCTTAAATTGATTTTACCCATAAGCTGCCCAGGGATCCCATGATAGATGACAGGATATAAATGATATAGGGCAGGGTATAAATATTTTAATTAATAATAATCGATGATGATGAAGGTAATAATAATGGAGAGATGGCTGAGAAACAGTGGAGAATAAACTGGCCTGAATCCAGCATGACAGCAGTGTCAAGATTTTTGGCTTCTCGTACAATTGGATATTGGCTTCTATATTTGAGCTTCTATATGCACTGATGTATAGCTGACCTCATTCAGGGGAAAACGTGTCACCTTTAAGGCTTTCTTCAACTATCATTCTGCCCTTAGGAGACAATCCGCACAGCTCTTGCGATGGGAGCCGACCGAGGGTTGCATGTGGAGATTCCTGTGAAAGACTATGAGACCCTTGGCCCCTTCCAGGTTTCAAAGATCTTGGCTGCACTGGCCAAGAAGGAAGGTGTTAACCTTCTGCTGCTGGGCAAACAGGTAAGCAAAACCAAAGGGGAAGGGCTATGTTCTGTATAGACAAATCATAGTAGTATGGAATGGAATTTATACCATTGTGTCCTTTTGAATCTTGGGCTAAATTGGAAAAGGAGTTTTGTAGCCTCTGTAGAGACAATTAAAAGCCCGAGGTCAAAGGCCAAAGGTGGAAGGAAGCTGATGTTTTGTTAAATTCAGCACTTTCCTACTGATGGGGAGAATTGTTAGTCTGGTCAGGGATAGTGGGGGAAGTCACCAAGGATGATGGGTGAGCTGAGTGGATCATGTATGGATACCACATTTTCTTGTATGAGAAAGTTAGCATAGCATAAGAAGCAATGGGTCCTTTATTCAGTGGAGATGAATAGAGAGTAGGGTATGGTTGGTGCCAAAGTCAAGAGAGAACAGGTCTGACTGAGAGGTTATAGAGTTGCTCTATAAATTGCTCACTAAATACTCTGACTGAAGCTGATCCAAGAAGATTTATTTGGGGATTCCCAACAAGGTTGAGAGTCATCGGTAGACAGAAGGAACAATGAAACACAATGGCATTTTTTTTTTGTTTCCTCCACATCACCTGCAGCTTCAGGGCCTGAAGGATGCAAAATCTTGTTTGTTAGGGACTGGTACTTTATTAAAAGATTAGTGTTCTTGTTTTATGTTGTGCTGTTTCAAGTTTAGAGAATGAAACAGCCAAGGAAGGCATTTTTCTGTCAGCAAGAAGCCAAACTAGATTCATGTTCCCTTCTAGCGGTCCATGCATTTCCCTGCCTGTAGGGAAGCTGAGCTGAGATAATTTGTGCAGTACAGCTCATCCACACTCTTGAATATCCTTCCTCAAGTTGTGCATTTGGTTGCTGTTGTTGGAAAATCCAATCTGTGCAGGCCAGGCCTAGTGTGTGCAGAGATATGAATTGCCCACAAGGTTCAAGCTATCCTGTCATGATTATATGGTGGGTGAGCTGGCATGAACACTGGAAAGCTGGTTGCACTTTCTCATTCTTTGTATGACCTCCGTTTTGTTTGCTTTTCTAGGCGATTGATGATGACTGTAACCAGACAGGGCAAATGGCAGCAGCATTTCTTGACTGGCCTCAGGTACTATGTGGCAGAAGTGGGAAGAATATTGGGGGAGTGATTAATAGAATATGACAGGCAGGGGGGCACAACATTTTGCACAACTTTAAAGTGGCTGCCCCTAGACTCCGGTACTGTCTTCCTAAGGAGGCCATAATAGCCCCTACTTGCTGTCCATCTGTTGGCAGGCAAAACCTTTTTACTTTGACAGGCTTTAAAGAACAGGCCATGGGATGCTGTATTTTTATTTTATAAAAACCATGTTTTTAATAGCTTTTTAAATAAATCTTTCAAATAAATAAAATAAAGGCAAACCAATCTGCCTTATTTTAAAGGATTCCTTTGGCCTGGTTGTCATATTCCTTCACAGGGAATAACAGTTCACGAACAGTCTGTTTTTGTTTGGTTCAATCTGATTTTTGCCTGTATTGTTCCCCAGTTAATAACCTAATTAATGTGCAGATGAAATTCTGGAATGGCTGAGAGGGAAATGACCCATTGAAATCTTATTAACACAAATTTGCCACGTTTCCAGAGGGACAGAGCACACATCCTTGGCTGTTTGACAATGGTTATAAGGGTATATGAAACACACAGTCTTTGAGTGATTCGGTGGCTTCCTGCCTGTGCCCTGAGGTTGCCTGTCACCTCGCTCCACTGCTGTAGATGCCACAACCCACACTTCATAGTGGAGATGAATGGGATGCTATTGACTTGGCATTATCGTGACTGCATCAACTAGTCAGGGTAGCCTAGACAAAAGACCACCTAGTTCTTCGGTGTGTCTGATTTTTTTAGTTTCATTGCTTGCACTTAGGTGCAGTAGGATTTGAGAATAGCCGCTTGATAAACCATTCTGGGTATAAGAACAAAAGCCAAAGTGTGAATTTTCTTAATCCTACCTCCTGAGATTTAAATTAACTTTAGCTGTTTCTAAACTGCTAGTTAATCTTGAAATGCTTATACCTCCATGTGTTATCCAACATATCAAGTCACAGAACCGTAGTCTGAGATGTTTTTATTTATATAGAGCAATGCCTGCCCTGTTCTGAACTTAGCAGCCTTTCTCTCCCCTTTGCAGGGGACATTTGCCTCTGAAGTGTCAGTGGATGGGGACTGGCTGAAGATTGAGCGTGAAGTTGACGGGGGTCTGGAAACAGTGCGTCTGAAGCTACCTGCTGTCGTGACTGCTGACCTACGACTAAATGAGCCACGCTATGCCACCTTGCCCAACATCATGGTATGTGATGACACCATTTGCTGGGTTTTCCTCACTTGGTGCAGTAGATTCTAGAGATTGTACAGCTCTTAAATTTAAAGGATACAGTTGGTCAAGATGACAGCAAAGCATGCTTTTGGAGCCAAATGGTCTGTAAGTCTTCTAGTCACTCACATGGGATTGTTGAAGCATTAAAAGAATAATTTGCACAGAAGCCTTAATTTCTCCCAACTCATTTGGAATTTCAGCAAGGGCTGGTGATAAATCTGGGAGGGCAAATCTTCTGATTCTAACTGTTGTCCTGTCTTTCTCCATGTTTTTCCCCTCCCAGAAAGCTAAAAAGAAGAAGATAGAAGTGGTGAAGCCCTCAGATCTTGGTGTGGACCTTACATCTCGGGTCAAAACTCTAAGTGTGGAGGACCCTCCTCAGCGTAAAGCTGGAGTCAAGGTGGAGACAGTGGATGATCTGGTTGTGAAGCTCAAAGAAAGTGGGAGAATCTGAGCCGCCACACCGTTTTGGTAAGGAGAATGTGTGACAAGTGCGCCAGGATTGTGGAAGCTTATTGCTTAACTATTAAAGTTCTAAGCGATGCTAAATGTTGTAACCTGTGAAAGATAAGCAGATTTGCATATATGCAGCGTTGTAGACGGTCTCATCATATTCCATGGGGGTTGTAAATTGCTGTGCAGAGCACTTAGTTTTTCCATGCACTTTTGAGACTTGACAGGGCAAAGCCTTCTGGGATGTTGAATTTTTTAAGGTGGCAAATTTTGTACCTTGCTGGTACTTCTGAAACGGCCCATTTCAAAGGCCAAGAAACACATTCTAGTTCTAAGGCTTTGCAGATGGAAGTAGAAGTTCTCAAAAGCAGACAGTGGCATTGCACCCCACTAGCCTTCGAACCCTTACTTGCTCTTATATCAATGAAATGGTTGGAAGACCTCTGGATAAGAAGAGCACAGCAATAGTTTCAAAGGGGAGGTTGGTTGATGTAGGGACAGTCCCTGATTAATTGGGCCCCACAGTTTAGTAAAGGCCAATAACTTGGATGAACAAGTGAGCTAATGAAGTTGTCAGTCTTGGTTTCTAGTTTTTACTGATCCAGAATTGTATGGAGCAAACCCAAGATATATATAATAACATTATAACTGCCTCCTTTTTCAGAAGACAGACATTATATCATTCACATGTAATTGAATGAATATATCAAATGTTAGTGAGAGAGAGAAAGAGATCATTCAGTTGAACTGAGTATATAGTGTTGTCTTTTTATGTGTGCCAAAAACTGAGTTCTTTACTGCTCATGTTCAGAGAATATGTGAAGACAGAAATCAGTTGGATCTTCTCAGTTACATTTGAACACTCATTAAGAATTTTGGAGGTTGTAGAACTGGTGCGTGCAAATGGTGCTTTTTAAAAAAATGACTGTTTTTCTTATGTAAAATATCATTGTAGATCTTTTTGAGGAGTTGGCCTTGGAACCAGGAGTTTATGACTTTAACCTGTTTGAAATGTATTTGAGGCAGTTAAAGGAAGTACAAAGTGACTGAACCAAACCAGAGAGTTGTTAGCTGTAATGGCCCTGAACTGGGACTGAACTCAGATTTTTAGTGGTCTGACTCCCAGATATATACCCTTGCTTTGTATTATAACATGCATATATTCGTTAGCTAGTATACAGAAATTAAAAATAAAGCTGCAGGCTTATTATCTAATGTACTTGTGAATCATTTACAGTAGAACCTAGAGTTGTCGTTCTTTTGCCAGGTGCTGTTCATATAAGAGGCATAAACTAACTACCCATTATTTTCCCCTTTTAGCCTTTCCTGAAGCTGCTGCTGGTCCGCTGCTGTTGGGGGAGTGCGGGCCCTTCAGGGTCCATCTTCCTGCCTATTTGGGACCTGATAGCCCTCCTGGGATTATAACCACGCTGCCTTCCAGCCAGCTGCCTGCCGAAGACAGCTGAATAAGAATTTAATTCTATTTTCTGTACTAATGATGGGTCGGTTTGCAATAAATGTCGTGTGATCTTTGGAGGTGCTCCGAGCAAGTGTCATGTCGCTGCTGTTTCTTTGCATTCCGAATTAATTGCTTTGCTGTAAATGATTTGCCCTGGGCATCTGGAGTGGTATATTTTGCCTTTAATGGCCCATGCTTTGTAGAAGTGGTGTTTGAACAGCTCATCTCCTTTTGCAAATCATAGTTGGAAGCTAACTTTCCTCTGTTAAATTGCTTCAGGAGTCACAGACGCTGTACATTTAGGCCCAATATGAGGTTCTTGTTGGGCCTTCACAGAGGGAGCTCCCGCTCTTCCTCACTCTATCAGCACCTCTGTGAAAATACATGTATCAAAGGACGTTCTGTGAAGTGCCTTCTGTCGCTCGCTGCCAGCAGTTCTGGCATCTGAAGGAGGAGGTTACCGTCTGTGCAAGTTTATGCTCTATTAAAAGTAGTCTCAGAGGTGCTGCTAGATATGGCCTTTACATAATCATCACCGGCGACCGGCATAACTGTTCTAGTATATTTAGTTTCCAGGAGTCATTTCCATTACTGTTGCCATGGCAAAGGCCTAGTTCACATAGCCAACAAGCAGGGCAAGGGGTGATAATAATATAATTTATTTAATATAATGTATTTATTTTTATTTTATGATAAAACTTCCTGGATGCCACCACTTCGGATTGAATATAGGGAATGGTTTTGCCATGATGGAGGTAGAATTCTCTGCATGTACAAAAAAAAGTTAGTTGGAAAAGGCTAGAACTTTTGTCCCCGATTTCTAATTTTCTGTGGGGTAGACGGCATGGCAGCCTCATTCAGTCTTGCAGTTTACCACAATCTAAAAGTAAAAGCGTTCAGAAAACGACTTTCCAGCACTATTTTAGCTGGGTTAAGCTCGTTTTAATACCGTGAAGGCCCAGAAAGGAGACCCGTCTGCTTGGCAAATCCCCATGATGCCTCTTGTGTTGTTGCTGCTGCTGCATTCCTTCACGTCGTTTCCAACTTATGGTGAATCTAAAACAAACCTATGATGGTGTTTTGTTGGCATCATATGTTCAGAGGAGGTTTATCATTACCTTTCTCTGAGGCTGAGAGAGTGTAACTTGCCCAAAAGTCGCCCAGTGATTTTTCATGGCCGAAAGAGGATTCAGACCCTGCTGTCCTAGAGTCCTAGTTCGGCGCTCAAAATACTAGACCAAGCTGCCTCTTTGCTTCTTAAAATTATAGTTTTGGATTCCTTGAACATTATATTCTTCGCACATACTGCTTGTAGACCTATATAACCAAAGGCACTTAGGTATAATTACCAGCCCATACTTCCATCTTGCTGCTGTATATCTGACCACCTGCACTTCTTTGCTGGCATCTCCAGCATCACACACTCCCAGATCTCTGCGCTGGCAAAACTTTACACTTCACTACCTTCAAATAGGATCTCAGCGCTGGATGTGCTCCAAAGAAGCTGCTTAGATCTCATATTAGCACGATTAATTGACCAGATGAGATACTCAAAATTTATGTCTCATGTAGAGTAACTCTTTTTTTTCCAAGGCAGACTTTCAAAGCATAATAGTAACAAGGGAAAATGTGTTTCTATAGTCAGTGCCTTAAACTATTAATAGTACACTGTGGCCTATTGGTTAATTCATTTAATTTAAATGAGTTTAAATAGTCCATCCTACTGATCCCACTTGACAACCCCCCTTTTGTAACATTAGAAGTATTTTAAGCGACTTACAATAAAGTTTAAAATGACAAATTATAATTTTAAAAGACTAAAAATATTAAAGCATGTATTTGTTAAAAACCAGCCAATTTAAAACCTGCTTAAAGAATTTAAAACAGTGCAACCATTGCACATGTGCAGCCTGGATAAAATCACTCAGGCCCAAAGGCTTTAACAAAACCCACCACAGCATTCTTAGGTTAGTTTTGCCGATGTCTAAAGCAATGATTATTTTTTAAGAATAGTTTTTAATTTACATAAATCCAAGGTATTTGGATCACAATAAGCAGCCCTAGACTGTTTCAAGATAAAAATTTGGTTCCACACCTTTGGCATCAAAAAACTATTTCTCGTCACTCTTTTTGGTCACTCAGCATGTAGAAATGTGCGGTATTTATTTCATGATAGAGGTGAGACGTTGCCCTTGAGAGGTGAGATTAAGTTGAAAATATGTAAAGTGGTCACCAGTGGGTCTGGTATTTCATTTAAGTGGATCCCATAGCATTCAGCATTTTTAAGGGCACATAAACTTATACAATGTGGGCAGGATATATACTAAGTCCCTTGTGCGCCTTCTCTATTCTAGGAATCCTCTCTTCTTTTGCCTTCCTTTGACCACAAGTAGCTGATGTCCTAAACTTTCCAGCATTTCTCTTCTGCGAAATATTTTTTGGAAAGTACTAAGCAGTTGCAAGCCTAGATGATTTGGGCTACATCGAATTTTAATGTCAATTAGAATTAGCCACAGAAATGAATGGGTGTTAGTAGTCACCATTTAAGTGAGTCACACTGGTTTCAAAGGTTTACTCTAGTTGGACTTAAATTAGATTTAGCTCTGCTTTAAAGAAAGGTCACGAGGTATTGCCGCTGTGGAGAATTGTTTTGCGTATTTTCAAGCCCTAGTTGAATGGTCGCGGGTGTACTTTTCTTTGCGTTGTGTTGATTTTTAACTCAACTTTACGTTTTTCATTTTACATAACAGCCAAGGATCACATTGCATGCATCCAGTGAACTGGGCTCTAGTCCAGAAAGGCTTTGTGTAATAAAATTTGTGAGCCGCTAAAGGTCCCACAAGAGTTTTTGTTTTGACTGTAATGGACTAACACGATTATCGGTCTGGAAATTGTACTGAGAAGGACACGTTAGTGAAGCTTACGAAAAGTGAATCTTGATGCAGAACAGGTTGGGCAGAGGGCAGAGGTTACTTGAGGCCTGTAATGGCTATTTCATGGCCTCTAGGGTTAAAAACATGATTGTAAAGTTTTTTGGTCCAAAACAATCCTTTAGAGCAGTGATTCCCAAACTTTGGTCCTCCAAGTGTTTTGGACCTCATCTCCTGGGAGCCCCAGCCACCTTGGACTACAATCAAGAATTCTGGGACTTGAAATCCAAAACTTCTGGAGGACCTACATTTGGGAACCACTGATTTAGAAGGTATATGGGAATTTCCACAATGTTTACAGACACCCTCCTTTGGCACCTCCCGCAGTTAAAAATCCATGCAAATATATTTGGTCCCAAAGGTACTAAAATGCCCACTGGGGTGTGAGGACAGTTCAGGCCCAAGAGAAGCCGTTTTTGAAATAGAAAATGACTTTCTGATCACTTCCTTTTAATATCTTCCTTCTAATACTCAGAAGGTCCACTTTGAGAGTGCAGACTGCAACTCCAGAAAGTTCTCGTAACAGCCCATGAAGAATGCTGTAACACTTTGGGCTTTTAAAGCAATAAGAGTTTTTGGAATATCACATAGGATGCAAATCTCCTTTTATTCTTCCACTTCTTTTTATTACAAATTACCCTTGTATCCACTGGATGAGGTTTAGCAAGAGGACTCTTTTTCTGTGGGTGCGGATACAGTGCATGGGGTGGTTGTAGCCCTCTGAGTTCTCCTAAGGAACTAATGTTGGTTGCCCACTCTGATGTAGAATCATAGCGCTTGAACCAGTTGTTTGCTTCCTTTAGTATCCCTCTCCCCATCTGTCTTGGGATTTGGGTAGACCAGTGATTCCCAAACTTTGCTCCTCCAAGTGTTTTGGACTTGAGCTTGCAGACGCCCCAGCCACCTTCACTAACAGTCAGGAATTCTAGGACTTGGGGTCCAAAACCTCTGAAGGACCAAAGTTTGGGAACCACACAGGTAGATCAAGAAGCAAAAACTCAGACAAATCCCCAACTGTCAACCATTTGGTACTGAGATAAAATGAAATGGTAGCAAGGTCAGTTTCCCAGACTCTCCAAGTCTGTATGAGACTCAATGGCTCTTCTGGGTGGGGGCTTCTGAGAGCTATGGTTCTCTGGCTAGTATTAATGGCTCCAGCACATTAATACTAGTGAGAGAGGTTGGAGGAGCTCTGACCGTGTTCTCATTTTTGCATATACAGTATGTTCCTTTTGGATAAAAAAGGCACTGAATAAATAAAAAATGAGCATTGGCTTCACCCTGACAGTAACCCCAAGCAGCAGATCGCTAGCAGGGCTGTGTAAACTCTGTGCTTAGTACTGTCTAGTATAAATTATGCAACATTATAAGTGATGGACAATTCTTGGTTTTGTTAGGCATGGAGTGTTGGGGAGAATGAGCAAGAAGCCAGTTGCAAAGAGCACAGAGTTCCTGGTTCCAGCAGCTCCACTGGCTGACAGTCTATTTCTGGGCACAAATCAAAGTGCCAGTCATGACCTATAAAACCCTCTAGCTCAGGTTGGGGTTATGTGAAGGACTGTATCCTCCCATACAAACTCTCCTATATATTGAAATCTTCTGGTAAGGCTCTGCTTTGTCCCACCACTCTCACAGGTACATTGATGGGAATATGGGAGGGAACCTTCTTGGTGGCTGCTCCCAGACTCTGGAACTGGCCCTCTCCTTGCTGTCTTTCTGCAAGCAGGTGAAGACCTTTTTATTCCAGGGGCAATTGGAAATTCATTTTTTTTAGGGGAAACAGGATGTGGTCATGTTTTTCTTTATGTTCTTGTGTGTCTTCAAATCAATTTCATCTTATTGCGACCCTAAAGGGAACCTATCCTGGGGTTTTCTTGGCAAGATTTGTTCAGAGGAGCTTTACCATTGCTTTCCAATAAGGCTGAGTTGCCCAAGATCACCCAGTGGGTTTCGTGGCCACGCTGGAAACTGAACCCTGGTCTCCAGAGCTGTAGTCTAACACTCAACCACTATGCCATGCTGGCTTTTTCACTGGTTTTAATTTTCTCATAGTTCAGTTGCGCTTAAACTTTTGTATACTTTGGATTTTTAATTGTCTGGTTTAACAGTTGTAAGCTGTCTGGAGCCCAAAAGGGGGAAAAGGTGAGAAACTAATAGTAGAATCATAGAACTGGAAGAGACCCCAAGGGCTGTCTAATCCAAACCCCTGCCATGCAGGAACACAGAAAGCACCCCCGACAGATGGCCATCCAGCTTCTGTTTAAAAGCCTCCAAGGAAGGAGACTCCACTACACTCCAAGGCAGTGTGCTCCACTGTCAAACAGCTCTTACTGTCAGGAAGTTCTTCCTAACATTAGGTGGAATCTCTTTTATAAATAATGATAATAGTGGTGATGCAAAGCCACAAGCCCTGTGTTGCCCCACTGTGAGATATTCTTTCTCCACAGATGCACTTTTTCTGTCCTCCCATAAAACAGCAATATATGTTGTACTATGGTGGTCTCTGTTTTTACGGTCTATGAGCTGTGCTTTTCCTTGCATCCTCCTCCGGCTCTGTCTTTTGCAATGCCTGCTAAGCAGCTCTGTCCTGACTGCCCAGTCAAGTGAGCAAACTTGATGTCCATCTTGAAGTACCAGTTTCTACTCTGAGCTTCAGAACAGTGCATGCATGCATGTGTAGTGTGAATTTGTCCATTTGGTTTTCTTATATTTCTAGTCTGAAATTAAGCCCATCCTGACTAGGGATCTCAGGGCATGACCCCCCTGAGTCTCAGTTTTCCATCACTCATCTTTACTGGGGGACTAGGGTGCAAATTCTCATTTTGATGGTATTAGCAGGTGAGAGAAAAGGTCTGTGTGCACATTTCCAAGAAGGTTGCCAGTTCAGAATTATAGAGCATCAGCATGCTACAGTTTTCAAGGATTCATTCATTTCTTGTTGCAGCTTACAAAGGCTCTCCAGGGATTCCATGTATTCACTTTGTCAGTGTCCTCCTTCCCTTCCAGTTGTGGTACCAGGTCATACCCTCCACTCTGCTCTGCATCCACCTTCTGCTGGTAGGCTGGAATAAAGGCTCCTCATCCTTTTCCGCATGCAGGTGAACTACTACAGTTAATATCACCAGGTGCCATCTCTAGGTCTCAGGTTATGGCTCTTAAAGCTCAGGGCCATAGCCATATAAGCCTTCCTCATGTTTACTTTTTTGAGTGGATAAACACAGCTCAGAAAAGTTACTTTTTCGACCATGTCTGCAAGATTCTGGGTGCTGTAGTCTAAAAAGTGGCCTTTTCTAGACTGAGCAAGGGCAGAGTAAGCTTTGTATTTTAATGTAGCAAAGGGCCAACATACACTGCAGAAACAATCCAGTTTGAGACTGCTTTAACTGCCCTGCTTGAGTGCTAGGGAAACCTGAGAACTGTAGTTTCTTGTGGCACCACACACCTCTCAGATGGAGAAGGCTAAATGTCTCACAAAACTACAGTGCTCAGAATTCCCTAGTACTGAGCCAGGGCAGTTAAAGCGATCTCGAACTGGATTATTCCTGCAGTGTGTTTTGGCCCATAGGCAACCTTTAAAAAAATAAAAATAAGTAAAGAAATAAGGGTAACGTGTTTCGGTTTGCAGCCTGTTTAGGAAACAGTGTTCTGATCTGTCTCTATGTTTCTTTGCCAGAGGCACTCCCCGCATAGTTCTTCCTTGCCCCACCAACCTGTGCCAAGCCATTCCATCCTCTGCTTGCAAAACGGTTGACCAGCCAGCAATGCCAATGCTTTGACAGTTACGCTCCTCCCCTCATGCAACAGTTCAACAGGTTTGGCTGGCTGCATAACTTGAATAACTGAGCTCTCTGTCATCATTTCCCTGGGGGAGGATCAGGTCACGCTCGTGGGCATTGGGTTTCTTCTGCTTCCGCTACCTGGTGGCACCTGTTTTCCGGCAACACCAGAAGGCCCTTCCTTTCCCAGTGGTGCTTGGGAGAGAGTCCTTCTTAGTCTCAAGTGTCCCAAATCTCACCTCTGCCTCCTTCCCATTGAGCCAGCTCTGGCATGGCTTCCTGGTATCCTGGCACTTGTCTCTCTTCTGCCCTGACCGGCTGGCTACTGTCACTGCTGGGTGAGTCTGGGAAATATTGCTCCAGGGTTTCTTTCCTTTCTGCAGTCCAATCTTGTTGATACGTGGGAGGATGTGAGCTTGTACTTGTGGAGGAGGAGGTGGCGGTCCAAAGGAGACGATGGAATATAATATGACGTGCGTTCCTCTCTCCACCCTTTCATCCGTGCCTAATGAACAAAAAATGCCAGGGAACAATGCCAGAGGCCTTTATTGCTACAAGTGCAAATTTCACATGTGGCAAGCCTCTGCCATCTTTGAAAGAAATTTTGTCAAGGGCTGCTTTTCCTCGCATGCCAGGGAGAAGTAACACCTGTTTGAAATTCTCCCTTCCTATACACCTGGGGTTCTCAAATTTTGATCTTTCAGATAGTTTAGACATCAACTCCTGGATGACTTAGCTAGCATGGCTGATGGTCAAGAATCTAACACACTTGGAAGGCCTGAGGAGCTATGCAGATTGCCCCTAAGAGGCGGCATGCAACCGCTCCTTTTCTGGCCAGATCAGGGCCGCAACAACCTCATTCCGCAGTCCTGATCTGGCCTCTGGAGAGTGCAAAAAGCAGCTCCTGTTTGTGCCCTCCAAGGGGTGCCATAGCCACGGCGGTGCAGCTTTATGACGCCCCTTTGGCACTGCATCATGTGGATGCAGCATCAGAGGGACGTCATGATTGTTTACTATATACAGCACTGTGTAAATTTTACAGTGTTTTATAAATAATAATAATAATAATAATAATAATAATAATAATAATAATAATAATAATAATAATAAT
>NC_056530.1:18531782-18552458 GCF_019175285.1 Sceloporus undulatus
GGCCTGTTACAGACTGCAAAAATAAAGCTGCTTCAGGTCTCTTTGGAGGTATGCTGTTTAAATGATGCATACATCCTAAGAATCCGGAAGCTGCACCAAAGCTGCACTCCAGTGCTTAGGAATGGAGTATGGCTTTGGCGCGACCTTCGGACTCTTAGTACCCATGCATCATTTAAATAGTATACCTACAAAGAGACCCAAAGCAGCTTTATTTTGGCAGTCTGTAACAGGCCTATAATAATAATAATTGGTGCGAGGGCAGGGCTGTTGTTTTTGTTTTTAAAAGCAGGGTTACTTGTTGCTCATTACTAGATATGACAGGTCAGAACCATCCCAGGCTCTGAGATTTCAAAGGGAATTGAAAGGGAGACGAGTCCTAAATACTATATGATGGTCAAAAGCTTTTTTAAAAGTGCAGTGCATTTGACCTTATCATTAGTTGGCCTTTGTCAGGAGTTATTCAATTCTGGAGTTGTAGTCTGCATTACCTATAGAAGAGGACCTTTGGTTATTAGAAGCCTCAATAATATTACAAGAGTGATGTTACAACGCTTACTTGTTTGGGAATGCATCACATTGGACTCTCCAATATTTACCATTGGGTGAGAATTAGGGAAGGAAGTAATATTTGAAAATATTTTAACAACCAATATTTCAAATATTGAAAAAGTCTGATGAGAAGAATCCTGGATGGGCAACAATCCTTACAGTTCAGTGCAAAATTCACATGTGGTTGTTTCATATGGGAAACAGTATTTTCTTTTTATACAGAAATATTATTTTCTGAGCAGAAAATGATATGATTGGGGAAAATGCCATGCCAGATTCACATGCGGTTGTCTTGCACAAAAAACAACAACACATTCTGTGGAAGAGATACCTCTTTTGTGCAGAAAATAATATTTGTACATATTTTCCTGTTCAGAGGGTGCTATTTTCAGAGCAAAGCAAAAATGTGTGGATTTTGTGCATAGTAAGTCCCAGATTGCAAATAGACATCAAAAGCTGTGGTTTTCAGTCTTTTTCACAGCAGGAAGAATATTGCAAAAATTACTCATTGCTTCCTTCAAGAAGAAAATTAGTGATAAATTACATCCTCAGTAAACATCAATATGATCAAGCCATAACAGGTTGGATCTGTTTGCGAAATGATCTGAGCCTCAGCTTTAAACAGTTGTAGCTAACTATGGTTATGATGGCCTACTCTATCAAGGAAGAGACAGTGGGCTGTAATGGTTTGAGTGCTGGCTCTTGACTCTGGGGGACAATGGTTCAGATACCCACTTGGCCATGCAAACCCACTATGTCATCTTGGGTGAGTCAAACTCTCTCAGCCTCAGAGGAAAACAACGAGGAAATCCCTCTGAATAACTCTTGCCAAGAAAACTCCATCACAGATTAGCCCTAGGGTCACCACCACAAGTCAGACACGACTTGGAGGCACACAACTACGTCAACAAATTGTACCAAGATGGTTTTAAATAGGTTAGCAGTATTACAGTGGACCCTTGGTATCCACTGGAGTTTGGTTTCAGGACTCCCCATGGATACTAAAATCGATGGATGCTCAAGTCCCATGATATACAATGGCATGGTAAAATGGCATGCCTTATATAAAATGGCAAAGTCAAGGCTTCCTTTTTGGAATGTTGTATATATTCTTAAAATATTTTCAAACCATGGATCATTACGGTATATCTGTGGATAAAAATCCCATCCATACGGAGGGCTGCTTGTATTAAGCAATGTGCTGGGAAACAGTAGTGTCAGTGTGGTAGTCTCTGGACTCAATGGTCTGTGAGCCATTGGTTGCAAGTCTGTTGGAAGAAAGAAACAGATGCAGCCAATGGGCATAAATATGGGCCTAGTTTCTGGCACATGGGGAAGGGACTGGCAGTCCACCAGGTCAGAGAGCTTTAAAAGCACTGCCCTGTTTCTTATAGGTTCCCTGCCATTCCTCGTTCCTAAAAGACAGAATGGAAGTTTGATATGATCTGTCCTGCACCCCTAAAGAGACCTTCTGCCCTAAGCTGTCCTGTTATTTTTGTTTGACTGCCAATCCAGTAAGCTTCTGTATGTGGCTAGAAGAGGGCTGACATTGTCTCCACTGCCACAGGTAGCAAAATGCATTAGGTTGGCCCTGGTTCCTAACATTGCTAGTCTACGGACACTATGCACCTGTTCTATCTTTTTCTCCTCGGCCTATGTTTTTCCCCCTGGTGAGAGACAAGATGGAAGAAGCAGTGAGAACACTGCAAAGGGGGAATTATATTTGCATTGTAAATGTCTGCAACCGCAGAACAAGAGCCTTGTGAAAAGGAGGAGAAGGAGTGCGGGGATAATGTATTCTTTCCAAGCTCTCTGATCTTTCCTGCCTCCCCTTTTTTTAGGTGCTACCTAAATAATGGATACCAGGAGCCTGGTGCCTTCTTTAATAGCGACATGACAGGCAGAAATCCCATCGCTATATCACTTCATCCCAGGCAACGTTTTCCCTGTTGATTTCCACCTGGTATGCTGCTGAGAGAGGTCCAGGCTGCCCACTTATGAAAGCTGAAAGGGAAGAAAGATGGCCACCTTTCTACCTGCCCCCTGTTGCCTCCTTAGAGTCGAGCCCAGCGCATTGGAACCTCAATGCCCACCCTCCTGGTGCACCCCCTCCTGTTAGATTTATGGCCTTCTCCCATCCATGCCCCACTCTCTTTCCCTGCAGGGAGCCGGCCCATCCATTACAGCCTGTGGTGGCTGCTGGGCTCCCACTGAGCCAATTTTCATCCATCTTCCCTTGTCGTTGTCATCCCCCCCACCTCCCGGCTCTCCTCACTCAGCTCCCACTAATGCAGCCCCTGGCGTGTGGCCGATGCTGTTGTTCAGCTTTTAATTTACAAGGGCGCAGACCTGTAGGCCCTGCCAGCTTTGGGTTTGTTATATGGATGGTTTCAAAGAGCCGGAGATGGAAAGGAAGGGCCAGGATTAGGCTGGGCAAATAAATCCGAGCACGCTGTCTCTCCTCGGTGGTGTTGGCAGACGATAAAGAGACTTGTGGAAGGAAATGAAAACAGGAGGGGAAGGACTCGAATATTGAGATGGGTTGTTGTTTGTTGGCCGCTTTCATATCCTATATCATCAACCAACCAACTCCCCCCTCTCTCTCTCCACGTATATGTGCGTGTGTGTCAAATTGTCACCTTGAGCCTCCTCAAGATAAGGGGATGCTATAATATGGAAATCTCTACGTGGAGGTAACTTTGGGGGCTTCCACATTGAAAACTGGAGAGGGCTTCTGTGCAGAAGAAGGAATTCCAGAATGTGTTGCTGGTCACACAACCAGGTGACAAGTAACAGCTTTCTTCCTCTACACAACCACTAAAGCTGCAGACGTTCTTTCCAATTTCCACTCTGGCAACCCTACAATGTGGACTGTGGGGCACATTCAGCACTCCAAAGATCCTTCTGGTGGCATCGGAATGCCGTGGAGTCTCATTCTTTGGAGCTTTTTAAACAGAGGATGGATGGATGGATGGATGGATGGATGGATGGATGGATGGATATCCATCAGGAGTGCTTTGATTGTGTATCCCTGAGTGACGGGTTGGTCTGGATGGCCCTTGAGGTCTCTTCCAACTCTGTGATTCTATAACCTGTACCTCATCTAACCCTTATTGGGAAAGGCAGGATTCTGCCCCATCTCACTGCTGGGCTAACTACTGCTGCACTTTGAACTCATTTTGCAGCAACTGAAATAAGCCGAGGACAAAGAGAGAACGTAGGAGGTGGAGAGAGAAATCGGGACATTTCAAAGCAGCTGAAAAAGTTGAACAATAGTGGATTAATTGGACCTGTTCCAAACAAATGGAGACAGTTGGAGGGAATGCATGTATATGTGTGTAAAGAAAGACTAAGGTAGTGAACAATGGCAGATGAGGGGTCAGGGGGGAAACAGGGGAAAAAGAAATCAATGTGAACAGTCACGAGGATAGAAACCTGCCCTGATTTTTCAAGCATTGCTTTCAACCATGAAAAGAGATGGGAGATCAACATTGATTGGAATCAATGATCAAAATGAACTTTGTGGGAATCGCATGGCCTGCCTTGTACATAAAGACACCCCCCCCCTCTTATTCCTAACCTTCACAACATGCACATACTCCCCAGTGCCTCCATGAATATTTTAGTGCTTCTTTCACGAACCTCCCTGTAGAACACACCATCCGAAATGGCTCATTCTAGTTGCTTCTTGAATACAGAAAAGGCAATGCTTGTATTTTTAAACCTGGCAACTCTAGCTGTGGGGGTCAGGATGGAGAACGGTGGGAGGGAAGTCACTGATTTAGCTCTGGTCTGCGCTGTGCAACTTCCCGATTGCTCTCAGCAAGACCTCCTGCTCTGGATGCAGCCCTCGGTGTTCCCTCTGTGTGGTCTTCCAAAGCCCGGGTGAGATCTGATTGAGTTAAAGCACTGGAGTGACACAGATTTTGCAGCATGCAGGTCACACATTAAGGGCTAAAGAAGTTAGGTGGAGGCTCTTTTTGTCTGGATGCAGATAAGCGCCTGTCAAGGCAGCCCTGTAGAAAGATGTGACCATGGCCACAATGTAGGAATTGGCTGCTGCCAAATTCTCTGCCCCATCTTTTGCAAAGTGGCACTTTTAGCACCCAAATAAACAGTGTGCACCTGGCCCTGGTCAGGACATGCCAAAGTCCCATGCTCCCTGTCCTTTCTTGACAGAGATCCGCTATAGTGTGGCCTTTCCTATAAAATTACATTATTGGACGGAAATGTAATTTATTTAAATGTATGCAAATTTAAAACAGCTGTTGGCAAGCTTTGGGACTGAGTTTAGTCTTATTGTTCATGGCTACGTAACATTAATTAGAACTAATTAGAAACGAAGGCGGAAGGTAGACAAATAGCTTTTGAAAGATGGCGTATGGGAAACAGTAGTGAAACCTTTCAGGGTAGTTTAAAACTGAACAGCCTCACTAGAAACTCTCTTTACATGGCTAGTTATCCTGACATTGTAACACCTGATTTCTCTTCAAACTCTGCTCAGCGCATGTATTTAAGGAAGGCAACATTGGTTAGCTGTCGCATAACTCTGGCAAAATCAAGTTGTTTTTCAAATTGCCTTTCATGTTTTGAATTAATTACGTATGTCATTACAAAGCCCCCTAAAGTAATTCGTTGCCATTACTTTTTAGCCTCCTCCCGCAGTAGTTTGTTTTGTCACTGGTTGTGTACATAGTTACATTTCCATTACTTTAAAATACACCCAGACACCTTGGATTCATAAGGTAATAGAAAACAACCCCAATAAAATGCCACTAAAATGCCATCAAAAGTTACTCCATGTTACCTTTAGGACATCTATGTATGCATCCAAAGACATAGCCATTTCTGGAAAAATCAGTATGCAAAGGGCTCTTGTAGCACCTTTGAAAGAAAAGTTGGTAACATGAGTCTGCAGTTAACATGCAATTAACAACAACAACAACAAACAAACAAATGGTCAAAATACCCTAAAGTCACCAGATTCCATCTGATCTTGGAAGTCAAACGGGGTCAGCTCTGGTTGGTACTTAGATGGGAGACCACCAATGAATATCAGTTGCTGTAAGCTATATCTTAGAGGAAGGAAATGGCAAAACTATCTCTGAGTATTCCTTGCCCAAGAAAACCCTCTGAAATTCATGGGATTGCCAAAGGTTGACAGGGGACTTTGAGGACACACATCACCTAAGACATTTTAGCACCTGGGGCTGAAAATACAAATAGAGTATCCCTCCACAGTGGTAAATGTTCCTGCAACAAGTAACTGCACATTGCTAGCATTCCAGGGGGTGGCAGTAAAAGCCCATTAGGCTCATAGGGAGCTGTCTGCTGGTCCTTGGAGCTCAGACTGGCAACTGCTTTTCCCAGAGTTTGGTTATAAATGATTGTTGGTTTGGTTGTTGTGTGCCTTCAAGTCATTTCCAACTTATGGCGACGCTAAGGCGAACCTATCGTATGGTTTTCTTGGCATGATTTGTTCAGAGGAGGTTTGCCATTTCCTTCCTCTGAGGCTGAGAGAGTATGACTTGCCCAAGGTCACCCAGTGGGTTTCCATGGCCGAGCTGGGAATCAAACCCTGGTCTCCAGAGTCATAGTCCAACGCTCAGACCACTACGTCATGCTAGCTCTCATATAAATAGTTGCAAATAAATAATTCATTGCATTACATCTCAGTGAATAGAGAAAGGAAGTAATTACAGGTAATATAAATAGTTACAAATAAATAATTAATTATCTTGCAAGGGTAACTTTAAGGGATAATGTCACTCCTTTTGTGGCTCAGCTGCAACTCTCAGGGCCCAAACAGACAGGCCAAAATAAAGCTGCTTCGGGTCACTTTGGAGGTAAGCTGTTTAAATGACACATGCATCTTAAGAGGCCAGAAGCTGCGCCAAAGCTACGCTCCAGTCCTTAGGACTGGCGCATAGCTTTGGCGCAGCTTCTGGACTCTTAAATGCATCATTTAAACAGCATACCTCCAAAGTGACCTGAAGCAGCTTTATTTTGGTCTGTCTTTTCAGGCTATCAGTTACTTTTTTAGATGTAGAGGTCTTTAACTCACTAAATAATGGCAGAGGAACATCTCATGATTTAAGTGCTGGCATGTATTTTGCTTCATGCTGCTACCTTGTGCTGTATTCTTGGTGTTCAGGCAATGAAGAGGTAGACAGTGTGCTTGTTGCCAAAGGACAACAGCTTATAACAATCAGATTTTTAAAAAGGTAATGAAATTACTGTTGAGAACTCTGGCCGTCAAAAAATTACTTTTAGAAGTGTCCTTCCTTTCTTCTAACACTGGGACATTGAGGGGCCTGTATCATATTTAAATGTCTAGTAAGACACAATAAATAATAAATGTAACAGTCATACATTAATTTAAAACTGTAATTAAAAACCTGGAAAATGATAAACTGGGGAAATATAACCATAATTTGACATGAAATATAATGGTCATTTGCTGTTCTTGAATCCTTGTTATCTGCTGGGGTTTGGTTCCAGGATCCCCCATGGATACCAAAATCCACGGATGCTCAAGTCCCATTAAATACAATGGCATGGCAAAATGGTGTCCCTTATATAAAATAAAAAATCAAAGTTTGCTAGTTGGAATTATACTTTTAAAAAATATTTTCTAAATGTGGATGCTTGACTCCATGGAGAAAAAATCAGTGGCTAAGGATGGCTGACTGTAATGCAGTTTGACACCATTGTAACTGTTGTAGCTCCATCCTACGGCATCCTGGGATTTGTAGTTGTACAAGGTTTGCCAAAGAGTGCTGGTGCTTCACAAAACTACCGATCCCAGGATTCTGTGGGTTGGAGCCATGGCAGTTAAAGTGGTGTCAAACTGCATTATTTTGATAGAGCGGAGGCAGTCCTTAAAATTCACCCCAAAGGTGGCCACCTTGTCCTGCATAATGGTGGATCGGCAAGCTTGGAAGACAAACAAGACCATAATGAAAATGTCTCTCTCCCTTTCTCTCTGTTCCTTCCCAACTCCTCCATTTTCAGTGCCTCTGCTCCCTGCTCTTCTTTCGTCCCCGCTGGCCGTACGTGTGGGGGATTCTGTCTCCCTCTCCATCCCATTCCCCTTACCCTCTTTTCAGATTCAAACCACTATTATCTGGAGAAAGGATACGACTATCCTGGCGATAGGGACCCTGCATCCCAATTTCACCGTTGTGGTAGCCCCCAGCTTCCGTCCTCAGTTTAGTGTGGACCCTTGGCGTGGCAACCTTAACATCACTGCAGTGACCACCTCCAATTCTGGCATCTACACAGTGGAGATTTTCCCCTTGGGGAACTCAGTACAGAAGGAAAACTTCACCGTTCAAGTGTATGGTGAGTGCCAGGTTTACGTTCGGTTGGCAATATGACGTGTTGATTTGTGTTTCTATCATCCCTTTGCCAGTCTCTCAGCAGTCATAGGAAAAAGGAAAGCCATTAGACCTGTTTAACAGGTAAGGGTAAAGGTAGTCCCTTGACATGAATGTGTAGTCATAACCAACTGTAAGGGGCAGTGCTCATCTCCGTTTCTAAGCCGAAGAGCCAGCATTGTCTGAGGACTGCTCTGGTGATCATGTGGCCAGTATGACTGCACCAAACACTGTTACCTTCCCACTGAGAAGTGGTACATATTTATCTACTTGCATTTACATGCTTTCGAACTGCTAGATTAACATATTCATTCTCCATTGCAGGAATTTAACACAGTTTAACACAATACATCTCCACCTTTAAATGGAGAAAGACACAACGGAAAAGGAAAAATGGATGGGGAGGAAAAAGGAAAACAAAACTTGGGCACTAGTTCTTAACATTATAAGGTTTCTCCTCTTAACGGAAAGGGATGGCGGTTGACAGCCAAGATCTGACAGGGCTGGCTTCTCAGGAGTAGTGAAGTGATGATCTCCTATACTTCGGTTCAATGTTTTGTAGTGCTCTACATGCCTAGTGGGTTTGTGGGATTCCTCCCCATTTCCATGTGTCCGTCAACAATGAAAATGGGGTGTCTGTAGCACTTCAATCCCACAACTACTCCCTCTATACACAAACACACAAGGATCACTGCCCCCTCTATACACAAACAAACTACGTATTAACCCTTGAGATTCAAGAGCAAAACCCATGCCTGGAGAGGTCCTTGTAGCTATGGAGCAGGAGTACATTAAAAGAGAGCAGACAGGCAGGGTTCCGTTGTACACTGCTCAGGCTAGGAGGTGGTGGTAACTAGTGGACACAACAGTGGTGTGACAGCAGCTATCACATCCCATTTCTGTGTGTTTTCTCAGAGGATGTAGGCAATGTGTTTGTGAGCCCACCATCTGCAGAAGCAACAGAAGGAGACAGCTCAGTAGCTCTGAACTGCACCCCAGTCCGAGGCTCCGTATCCTGGACCAAAGATGGGCAGAGTCTTGGTGACAATCCCCGATATCTGCGTTCTGCTGGATACTTGCAGATCAGAAGCCCTCAACGTATGGACACAGGCACCTACCATTGTAGCATCTCCAATCCATTCAGTAATGGGACTGGCATTGCTAACCTTACTGTCTATTGTAAGTATGCAGTAGAGGCAAATAATTTAACTATAAACCATACTATACACTAAAGACAAATGTGGTGTAGTGGTCAGAGTCATCTTCACATTCCTCTCTTACCAGTGGTTGGACATAACCATGGCTGAACTGTCTTTGAATATTACTCCTTTGGACTTAAACTGAAGGAAGACCTAAGTTCAGAACCTTGCAAGATCACATATTTTGCTGGATGGCGTTGGGCAGCCTATCCCAACTCAAAGAGAGGTGCTGTGAGGATAAAGATGTGGGAAAGCAGGTTAATCATACATCCCTTCTTGAGATCTCTGGAGAAAGGATAGAGGGGACAAAAGAAGGAAAGAGAGAGAGAGAAATACACTTTGTCATTTTGGGGTTTGTCGGTTTGTGGGAGGTTTTAAGATCTGGCCAACCCCAAAAAATGACAAGAAAAGAAAAGAGAACTGACAACTAGACTTCTGGGAAACTGAGCTGTGTTAGAGATCTGGGTTAATCAGGTATTAAATTACTTGAAATCAGTGTTTTTATACTTCATCTGTTTATTCTTTTGGTGGAAGTATTTATATTCTACTTTTCAAGGTACAAAGCTTCAAGGTCTGAAGTCACCTCTGGCCAATTCCCTTTTTAAAAAGGGCCTTTTAGACTCAGGGAGGCATAGAAATGTGTCCGAAATATCCCCCACATCTTATAGAGGGCATTGGGGGGCATTAAGGGAGATTTTTTAGTTTTCAGAAGGGGAGGGGTACAACTTTGCAAGGTCTTTTGAAGGGCTAATGCAGCCCCCTATCCTCCCATGGTTGCCCACCCTGGCTTTGCAGAGATGTGACAGGCAGGCATTCTCCCCTTCTCTTTCGCCTATATTAGCCATTAATGGAGATCAGGTGTCTAAATCATTAACTGGAACAATTCTGAGGGTGCTGTGGAAAATTGCAGCATGTGCTTTTTGGACCTGGTGAGGCTGCCCTTTCTCTGTAGGTTGGGGATAAAGGACTGAGGCATCTCAGCCACAAATGGAAGTGGCCGCTGACCCAGAGAGAACCTTTTTGCATTCCCAGGTGGCTGGGCAAAATGACAGACCATAAGGCTGCCTTTCTGCGGCTAAACGGCCACTCCATCAATTTGAATCACCCCATTCGTCAGGGAGGTCGCAACCTGGATAACCAAAGCCGGGAGGAGAAGGCAGGGCCCCTGCAGTACTTAAGCCTGATGGATAGATAGATTGGCTGCCACATCTTTTTATGCAGACGGTAGACACTACACTGGCACAGTATTTCATGGTGCTATTGTTTTAATTCCTTTCAGATGGTCCAGAGACTCCAACAATCACCATCTCATCTTCGGACCAGGATTTGGATGCTAGGAGCTTTGTTCTGGTGAACAGTACTGTGAACTTAACTTGTCTGGCACCATCTGAGCCTCAGGCAAGGATCTACTGGAATGTGGCAGATATTGAAGATCCCGATGTGCCCTCCTTGCCAGTTCTGCAGCTCTCTCGAGTGCAGTTGAATCAAGCTGGGCCATATTCATGCTTGGCCATTAACCAGCGCACCCAAAAACGTGTTCGGAACACTGTCAACCTCAAAGTTGCCCGTTAGTTGACTTTGGCATGAGCCTTTTTTTTCCTCCATAGAGGTTCTAGTCTAAAGGGAAGGTTATTGGGCTAAGGGAAACAATAAACACTTACAATGGGTTCTCCCTACTAATCCTGGGAATTGTCATTTAGTAATGGTAGAGGATTTCAAAGCTAGATATTCAATCACATTACATGATTTTAACACTATAATTCCATTGTAACAGCCATGGTTCCATCCTGTGGTGTTCTGGGATTAGCAGTTTAGGAAGGGGCATGTAGAAAACTCAGACAGAGAAGCTCCTCTTGTGTCTAACCAAACTACAAATCCCAGGATCCCATGGGAGAGAACCATGGTGGTCAGAGTCGAATAATGGTGCTATAATTCTGTAGTATGAATGAGCCATCTAGTCCATCAAAGAATTCCATTGCCCAGAGTTCCCTGGGGAAAAGGAATAACCACTAAATGCCCGTGATACAGCTTTTAGCGGGTTCTTTTTGGTGCGGAGGGAGATTGTGCGGCTTGGCTGCTGCGGTGTCCCTCAGGAGGAAAAATGGGTGGCTCCATTACACCCTTTCGGGGCGGTCTGTCGAGCCCCATAAATAAGTAAACATCATCATCATCATCATCATCATCATCACCACCACCATTACTACCACCCCCACTATAATGGTGTCTGATTTGCTAGAATATTTGGCTCATCTCTTTCTTACTCTTCCCTTAGAACAACCTTCTGGGTCTCCCCGCTGCGCTGTGATTTCAGCAGACAATGGCACCGCTTTGCTTTTCATCTGTTCCTGGCTTGGGGGATATCCTGCTCCCCATTTGAGTTTCCAGGGGCTCCCAGGGAACAGCAAGGAGGTCAGTGCCTCTAACTTGCAGCAACCGGTGGTCTCTCCCTTCCCATCTGGGCTCAGTGGTAAAACCATCACCTGTCTGGGACGCCACTTGACTAAGAAGGGCAACTGCAGCATGATTCCAGGTAAGACAAAAAAACAAATGTAAGAACTCCCCCCTCCATCAATTCCAGCTGATAAAAATGGCCAAAGGACAGCTGAGCCAGCACTAGGTCAGCTCTGTGGAATCCAATTCCCTCATATCCTTTGGATGTTGGAAATGACTTAGAGCAGAAGCATTGTGGCTTCCATTCTAATAAGTAAAGCATTAGAAATACAATGTGAGACACCAAAGATATTTTTCAGGAGTTTAGACTGTACTGCTTTTCCGTGGAGAATGTCATGGCATATATGGCTGTGAGCCATATAGTGCGCCAGCTAACACTTTGCCCTAGAGAACTTTGATCATAGATGGTTGATCATTTGTACCTGTTCATTTTGTATTATTTTCTAACTACAAAGGCTAGTCTATGCACATAACAAAGCTAAAAGTTCAGTTACTGTAGGTCCAAAACACACTGCAGAAATAATCCAGTTTGAGACCGCTGCCTTGACTCAATGCTTGGGAATTCTAGGAACTGAACTTTAGTGAGATATTTAGTTTTCTCCTATCAGAGAGCTCTGGTGCCATAATAAACTACAATTCCCAGGATTTCCTAGCCCTGAGCCAGGGCAGTAAAAGTGGTTTCAAACTAGATTATTTCTGCAGTGTGTTTTGGACCTAAGAGTGACAAAGAATGGCAAACCCTGGTGTCAGCAGCAGTTTGACTGGACACAGTTTGGATCAGATTACTTCTCAGTCCTTCTTTTAGCTCTTCTGCTGGCGGATCTTAGCTGAGCTTGTCAGCAGAGACATTCTGCTAACTTCTAACAGGTTCTTCTGTCAGCAGAGATCAAGGGGCAGAAAAAGATTCTCCTGACAGCAGGGCCTTTGAGCTGGAAGAAGAAGGGAGCGCCTAATTCTAACCACATCTTTGCATTATGATTGCACTGTAACCCGACACAGGCTGCATCCGCACGGCAGAAATAAACCAGTTTGACACCACTTTAACTGCCATGACTCGATGCTATGGAATCCTGAGATTTGCAGTTTGGTGGGGGCACCAGAGCTCTTGACAGGGAAGGCTAAATATCTCTCAAATCAACAAGTCCCAGAATTCCATAGTGTTGAGCCATGGAGGCTGAAGTGGTGCAGACTGCTTTATTTCTGCAGTGTGGCAGCAGACTCAGTGAGTTTGTGTCCATTCACTGTCACACCTCCTAACATGCCAACAACAACACTTCATTTCAGTCATTGACCAATAAATAAGTAATGAGTACAATCATTAAAATAAGTAGCAAGGCTATCTTCAACATCAGACATCAACGACTATTAACCGCCCCCGTCTGAAGGTTAATAGTATACATATCTTACATATAATGAAGACAAATTTTAGTACTTTAATTTGGTTCTGATTGTCCAACAGGCAACAAACCACATAAGGTTGTTTGGATGTCAGAATAGGATAACATCCATGTTTATGCCTTTGACATCCTTAAAGTAAGGAGAAGACAGGTTCATTGAAACAACATACTTCAACAAGCTTTTAGGAACTGACTGTAATGGGCTTTAATGGTGTGTGGTCTTGCTGATTTCTCTCTTCTCTTTTTAATGGGTTGTTAAATGGTTTTAATTCCACAAATTGTTTACTTGCATTTTAAAATATCTTTTATTGATGTTTTGTATGCATTTTAATCTGCATTTGTTATAATACCTTGGATGTTGCCTTGGATATAGCCGATGGCAACAATGACACACCCAGCTGTACAAAGGAGCTTATCACACTGCAGCTGATTTCAGCATTAAAGAGAGATTAAAGCTCATTTAAAGCATCCCGCAAATGAAGCGGAAATGGCAAGTAATTGCACAAATGATTATCACACGCAATTGCGCAAATAAAGTGATATCAGAAATGCATTGTTGCTGAAATCCCGAAAGTAAAAAGATGCGCCTTAATGCTTCTTTGTGACCACTTTAATGGTGGGTTTTGTGCGATATCATATTAAATCGTTGCACATATTTACACAATTTTCCCAGCATTTTCATGGGATAAACTCCCAATCTCCTTTGTGTGCTAAACTCCAAAGAAAGATAAGAGCTTGGGGGTGTTACTTTTTGGACTACAATTCCCTGCATCCTCTAGCCAATATTATTCCAAAAGGAGTTGTAGTTGTAGTTCAAAAAAAGAAAGTCCTCTTTCCAAGCTGTAGAAGAAACACCACAAAACCACTCCATGTGCCTTTCTGGTTGGAAGGAGAAGAAAGGAATGTCAGTTTTGGGCTGAGGTTTATCCCATTTCAGAAATTGTCAAGATTTGTGTTCACTGATGCAACTTGTTCTCTCTCTGCAGAAGCCCCCTCGGGAGTCTTGCTCTCATTCCAGGTACACAGCAATGATGATGGACCTGTGGCTGTGGAACTCCATTGCCAAGGCATCTTCAACCCAGTAGAGATTGAATGGTTTCGGGACAAGAAGTCCCTGAGTCCCACCAGTGGCCATTATCAGCTGAGCCCTGATAGGACACGGTTCACCATCTGGAACTTCACTGCTCCGCAGGAATTAGGGGATTACAGTGCTACCTGCTCTAATCCATTGGGATCCCAACAGTCCAACATTACTATCACTGGTAAGAGGTTTGCAGCCATGAAGGATATAGAAGTTCCTATCCAAGTCTTAGAGGTCTGTAGGCCATGTTGAGCTCCCAGTACAAATTCTTCACTCCAGACTGTCTATAAATAGAAGCAGGCATATTCAGAGCTTAGAAGTAACTAGTTAGTTACAAATACTATGGGGGTGGGTGTGTGTGCTCATTTTTACTACTAAGCCAAAGAGCCAGCATTGTCCAAGGACTATTCTGGTGGTCATGTGGCCAGCATGACTGCACTGAAAGCGGTTCCCTTCCCACCGAAATGGTACCTATCTATCTACTTACATTTTCCTACTGCTAGGTTGGCAGAAGCTGGCACTAGTGACAAGACATCACTCTCGGGCCTCAAACTGCCAACCTTCTGATCTTCCAGTCATCAGAATGAGCATCTTAACTACTAAGCCAACACATCCCACTGAGCACACTACTTCAGCAACATAAAGTTACATTAAGAAAAAAGTGATATAGGATTCTGGCAAAAGTCTATATTGTAGTAATCGACTATATTTGGACCTTAGACCTTGGTAATTAATTACTTTTTAGAAGTAATGTTTGAAGCTCTGGCTGGGCATGGAAAGGCAGGGAATGATTTAGCTTCCATTTTTAATGCTGGCAGTAAGACACCACTAGAAACAACAAAATACCCGTAAGCACACCACCTTTGAGTTAGAGTGCTAAACCACTAGATAGACAATTAGGAGAGAGAAAACTGACTGTTTCCATTCCAAGGAAGTACTGTACTGAGTTTATACATAGGACCCTTGTTTATGTGTAGCCACCGTGAGTTTCTTTCTTTCTTTTTGACAGGTCCTGCCATCTCTAATTGGACTCTGTCTCATGGACCTCATCCTGGTTCTGTTTACCTGGAATGGACAATTCCTAAGGGATCTGTGGTTACCGGCTTTTGGATCCAGATGCAGAGCCCTAAGCAAAGTCGTTCTGGTGAGGAGTGGAAGACAGTGGAAGTCCTAGGTGCTACCAACAGATCGGCCACTATTGTGGGACTGGAGCCCCAAACTCCCTACTCCTTCCAGATTGTGCCTCGCTTGGGGTCCCAAGCTGGCAATGCATCTTATGTTCAAAACCTCCAGCCACCAGGTGAGTATTCCTGACTTTAGGAGACATGTGGGCCATATGGATTTGAGTTTTAGAAAGCCTTCAACTAGGGTTAGTAAATCTTCTGTCCCATAGCAAAATGTATGAGCTTGCCAATCACATGCATGTGCACCCCCCAAAATCTGTTGTTGTTGTTGTTGTTGTTACTACTACTACTTACTACTACTATTTCTTACCAGACTCACCCTATGAATTGAGGCAGGGAACAACAACAACAAACTGAACACATAATACAGTTAAAAGAGCATATAAAATAAATACATATTAAAAATAATAAATACATAAATATCTAACTGCACAAGGCAAAAATGGTGGATATAAAATGTTGGTATGTCTAACATCCAGAGCTTGAAAATAATTTGATGCTCTTTTTTAAAAATAGCAATGGTTTGAATTATATCATAACCATTTTAATGAACTGAGTAACAGTTAATACTTCATGTAGCTCTAATTTGTTACTTTGCTTTAATTTCTTACTTTATCAATTTGTTACTTTGTCTTTTGTTGGGGGGGGAGTTGCCTACTGTGAACGTTTTCAGTAATTTTTAATTGTTATTCTATAATTAAAAATTAGCATGTTGCTAATCCATTGCTAATTATTATCGCCATGAAATAATGTTAGAATTGTCACTAAACCAAGTAAAAATAATAATTTCTGAATTAACGTGGCTAGAACTCATTCACTTAAAGTCGCTAGTTTAGCGCAATTACGTGAATGCGCATTGCGTTCAAACTGGCTTCCCATTGCCCGAAAATAGGATGCCATTGCCTGAATTTGCGTGTGGCAGTCTATCACGCAATGACATGAAACTCCATGATTGCGTTCGAACTGACTTCCCATTGCCCGAATTTGCGTGTCGTGGGTTATCACGCAATAAGGCTAAACCCCATGATTGCGTTCAGATTGCCATTGGATTATACTTCCAATTTCCCTTGTCTGATAAACTCCCTGCTCTCAGCATTCACACCTACTGCTTTAAAACAGCATTTCGCCGCCGCTTAAAATGCTTTACCATGGCTGTTAAAAATCAAAATCTCTAGCATAAAGTGGTATAAAGTAGAACTTCATCCAATCTTCTTCTCTTTTAATTTTGTGATCAAACTTACTGCTTATCAGAGGATCAGAAATATTTTTCCCCGAAGCCCCTAAAACTATGTGAGTTTATGTCTTTTTTCCCAGTCCTATTTGCAGCCATTATGCTTCCATCTTGTTTTATATTTTATATTTTCTTTCCGTAATACTCGGCGTTCTTTCTGGGAGTGATCCTAGAGATGAACCCAGGCAGTTGTTGTTATATTGCGAACAAGACGTATTCTATCAGAGCTTGAGAAGTTACTTTGGATCACAAGTTGCAGGGCCATTTGTCATGCTGGCTATGAGATTATGGGAATTTATAGTACCAAGATTCTAGGCATTGTAATTCAGTTTGTAGATTACTCTGGTACTATAATCTGAATCCTGGCTTGGACATGTAAACCCACTGGGTGACCCTGGGCAAGGCACACTTTCTCAGCCTCAGAGGGTGGCAATGGCAACCCCCCTCTGAAGAAACTTGCCAAGAAAATCCTGTGATAGGTTCACCTTAGGTCAGTGGTTCCCAACCTTCCTAATGCCGTGACCCTTTAATACAGTTCCTTATGTTGTGGTGACCCCCAACCATGAAATTATTTTTGTTGCTACTTCATAACTGTAATTAAAAAGGTGTTTTCCAATGGTCTTAGGCGACCCCCATGAAAGGGTCCTTCGACCCCCCAGGTTGGGAACCACTGCCTTAGGTAGTCATAAATCAGAAATGACTTGAAGGCACACAACAACAACAAATAATGATGATAACACTACGGGCAAATGAAACCAGTTCTAAATGAGTACAGTGGTGTTTGCGGCAGTCACTGAAAAACTGCTCATGTGGGGAAGGAGGCTGTGATATTCTGGGAACTGTAGTCTTTCCAAGACCTGGTTGGGAGCCCTGTGTTTTTAATTCTGGCTTCTCCATCCCTATTCTTCCTTGCAGTTGAACATCTGAGTGGTGGTGCCATTGCTGGAATTGTGATTGGCTCAATCTTTGGGATGCTTCTGATCATTGTCCTCCTGTTCTTGCTGGTCTGGCTGATTTGGCTCACCTGCCGTCGAAGAGGTGAGCTGTACTATATATATATATATATATATATGCAGCAGTTAAATGCAAAGAGTTTGGATTTATCAGTAATCTGATCGATGATAAGAGAAGGGAAATACAAAAAGAGGAATGACTACCATCAGTTGGCCTTCTTTCAGCCAATTAGATTCAAATGCATTAAATTATTAAACGTCAGGAATAAACTCTTCTAGAACATGGCCACATAGAGCTACATAGAGAACTACAATCACCCCTCCATTTTAGTGGGGATCTGTTCCGGATCCTCCCCTCCACGAAAATGGAGAATTGCCAATATTCAAGCAACATTGGCTTGAATGGCAGTGTGCACCTGTGGGTGCGCACCCATTTTGTCCTCCTCCATTTGCCATCCACAAATGGGTGGGAGATGCAGATTCCAAGTCTGCAAAAACAGATGGGCGACTGTAGTTGTAGTTGAATGGTGTCAGCCATTCAGGATTTGGTTGTACATGCACCTTAGCAGAAGTCAGTGGGTGACAAGAGGCACACGGTTCATTTTCCCTAATGACTTGGAGCATGAAAAGATGGCTAACCTCTTGGTGAAAAATCATGGTGAAGTTGATTTTGTCCTTTGCAGCAAAGAACACGAAAGTTCCGCTTGAGAATCAACAGCACTACTTGTCACGCCAGGTGAGATCAAATAATATATGTGTCCTCTCTGTCTCTCTCCTTCTCTCTTTCTTTCTGAGGGTGTGTGTTATGGATGTATAGAAATGTGTGCCATTGCTGAGATTCTAGTCAAGACTGTCCATCTTGCTACAGAGAGATGGCACCTCAAGGATTATTCAGCCCTCTTGGGATCCCTCCTACAGCATTAAGTGAGACCTTTTCCCCCTTCATCACAGACATAGTTTCTGCAATTTGCACACAGTTTGCTTTGTGTAAAACCCCTCTCTCTGGGCAAAATTGCTGGCTTTCTCTTTCTGTGAAGCTAAGCACATACATACACAGAGCAAGCACAATGAAACAGGATGAATGACCACAGAGGCTGCAACTGCACTGCAAGACTGTTTAGTGGATGTGCCATCTTGCCACTTAGAAATTTGGAGTGTTGAGTGCTGGGTAATGATTTTTCACTGCTTGCTTCTATTCGTAAGTGTTAAGCATTTTAATTGTTCAATGTTATTGCAGTTTTTGTGTGCACATACATACATATAAAAGTGACCAATAAATAAAGCAAATAAATTCCATTATCTAATGGAACTCCCCTCCTCACCCTATCTTTCCATGCCATTTCAGTTTCCCAACGGTAACAAGCTGGAGTCAAATGACCCTTCTTGGAGGAATTCCTGTTGGTCATCTGGAGACTCAGACATCTATGCCATCACCTATGAGAAACACCTGTGCAAATATGGAAGTCCAACTTCACTGGTGAGTCTTGAGACAAACATTTTGTTAAGGTACAGCATCTAAATCAGAGTCTACGAAACAGGGTTGAAAACAGTCTGCCACTTTCAATTTCTTCTGCATTCAGATTTTTAAAAACTCAAGTTGGTTCCCTCCTGAATAGAGAGAAATGTGCAAATTTGGAGGAGATTCTTTAAACAAAAATGAAATTCTGCCTCATCTACATTCAGGAAATTAAACTGTTACAGCTGTTTCTGGTGTGGGTTGATTGACGTTGTACCTGCCAACTATAGAGGTGTTAAGGATGTGAAGCTTCTCAGGAAAAAATATGGCGACAATCATGGTATCAGCACAGGGGTTCTTTCCCAGATATTTAAGAGTTAAACAGTCCAAGCCCTAGGCCTGGATAGCTAGTGAGTTCTGATTTCTTCTGCATTCAACATTTACAAGTCTTCTCTTCATCCTGGATGGAAAGAGATTTGTAATTTTTGATCACTTCTTATCAAAATGAACTGCAATTCTTACCCAGCTCTACTTCTAGCAGATCTCATGAGAAGCAGCAACCGGGGCAATGGCACTGAATTCTGACTTCCTCATCCATTCCAAGCACTTTTCTGACCCATATTCTCTTTCCTTCCAATTCTCTCCAGCCCATCAGTACCATGGATTGCAGCTTTCCTCTCCCAGCGCCACAACCCGGTCCCAGGCATGTACGCAGTGCTACCCAAGTCTGAGGTTGTGAAGATAACATCTTGGGAACTTTGACTCAAGAGCAAGCATGTACAACAAACTGATGTGCCACTGATATGAGAACCAGGCATCCAAAGATGGAACCTTGCCATCTTCCTGTGGCCTCTTCATTGAGAGACTCAGCATGGAGTATGAGATCAAGGCCTCTGGAATTAGAAACCTTGGTTTCCTGGCATACTGATGGCAACAGACCACACAAAAGATGACCCAAGTAAGGGAAGAGTGAAATAAGGAGGTCTCAGGGTGATATACTTTATCTAGGTTGAATGCAAAGAATTGTTTATGGAAATCCCCTGAGATTTCCATTGTGCTTGTACCAAGGGTCTCTTGGAATGGTGCACATAACATGAATTTTTGGACTGATGTAAGAAGACATCCAGACATTAAGCTGCTGTATTGATGATATACTACATGGAGTCTTATGCTTGCCTTATAGCAGAGGGTTGTGTAAAGAAGACCACATCCATGCTGTAAAAGAAGTATTTGGATCTGGAGCCAAGCAGAGCTGATTCTTTGGGGGAGTTAGATCTTTGAATACACCAGGAAAGATGTGTCTTTTTTGCTAGACCACTTCAGGTTCTTGTGTTTTATGATTGTAGGGTTACATCTGCCAGAGTTCTGCTTTCTGTTATCAAGTATAGGACTACTGACATGTTCCATTCCAGAGTCTTGAAATTCTACTAGGACTCTCTTTGCTGAACTTGAATGAAAACAGTGGCAGTTGGTCCTTTAAGCTAGAAGTAAAGGGCGTATATCTTTCAACGAGGTGTTACTGCTTACCTGACATGGTAAGGTGAGCCACTTTCTTCCTGAAATGAAAAGGAGAAACTGCAACTTCCTTTGTAGGGATGGCTTAAAGAAAACCCTCTCCAAAGTTTAGGGTTGCCACATTGTATGCCTGGGTGGTTTTTTTTTAAATAAACCAGTATTTTTGCTATACTTGTACCATTATCTGAGTATTTATCCCTAGTTTCCTTTTAAAACAAAAAACCAACAAAATAATAATAATAATAATAATAATAATAATAATAATAATAATAATAATAATA
>NC_056530.1:18552468-18579359 GCF_019175285.1 Sceloporus undulatus
CGACAATGTTTCTAAGGGTGATTTAGAATGAGGAAGCAGCGTAAATGCAATTTCTTGACCCTTTCCTACCCCATCACATGATGTGCATGTTATGAAAGGATTTGGAGAGCCAGAATATGACAACTAATTCAGGTGGTGAGCAGAAAATTTAACTTCTGGTTTGGAAACGGAAATATTTCCTACCTGAAGTGTCAGGAAGAGAATTTGTCTTCTTGGTTTGGGTTAGGATAGGGGAGTTCATCAGACAAGGGAAATTGGAAGTATAATCCAATGGCAATCGGAACGCAATCATGGGGTTTAACGTTATTGTGTGATAGACTACCACATGCAATTTCGGGCAATGGGAAGTCAGTCCGAATGCAATCATGGGGTTTCATGTTATTGTGCAAGAGGTGATCACATGCAATTTCCAGCAATGGCAAGCTATTTTCGGGCAATGGGGAGTCAGTTTGAATGCAATTCGAATTCACGTAAATTCGCTGAACTATAGAATTCAGGTGAATGCATTCTGGCTCCACTTTCTTTTCATTCGAAATTAAGAGAAATTCCTCCCATGTGGTAAACTCCAAGGATTCTGACTAGAAACAGAAAATAAGGTCTCATCCACATAGCAGGAAAAAAGCAGTTTGACACTACTTTAACTGCCTTGACTCAATGCTATGACATTCGGGGATTTGTAGGTCTCAGAGATATTTAGCCTTCCCTATCAAGAGCTCTGGTGTCCCCACCAAACTGCAAAACTCAGGATCCCAGCGCATTGAACCATGGAAGTTAAAGTGATGTCAAATTGCTTTATCTCTGCAGTGTGGCAGCAGCCTATGTGTTATTTATGGTGCTTGTGGGAGTTTTCCTCTATTGAAATATTTTGGAAGAGGATGAGGTGAACTGGTTTTGTTGGTGGCCTTGTTGCACAAAAACGGGAGGTGGATTTATTAGGTCAAAGCTTGTTCCTTCTCTGCAGTCTGACTTTCTTTTTTTGCCCTGTTGCAATTATATCACTGATAGCTCAGCTTCATGCTCATTCATTTGTGTCTCCGTGAGAAACCCTCAACGGTTGAGAGGGGTGTGGCGGGATTATTTGCTACTTCATTTTGGTTTTGCAGAATGAGACGGAGCAAATTTTGTCTGCTGTTTTTCACAATGCTGATGGGGATAACGCAGCATTGTGAAAACAAGCAGATGAAAAAAAGAAGAGAAAGAAGAAAAAGAAAAAGAACTCCCTGCAGCGCATTGTATAAAAGCAAAAGCAAAGCATCAAATAAGCTCACAGATGATGTTTCATGTTGTTGCTCTCTGAAAACAAATGTAAGTTCCCCCAAAGGCCTGAGCAAAGGGGACTATATTAGTAAGGAAATTAAAACTGTTATATATTAACACAGTTTTAATTTTCTGAGTAACAACAGTCCCCTCTGCGCAGGCATTAGCAAGCGTTCTTATTTGTTTCTGAACAGCAATATGAAGCACCTTTAATGAATTTCTTCTGTTGTCGTGTAATTAAGGTGGGATGACAGAGACAAAACCTGGCCAGGGACTGAACATGGCACAGAAATATCATATAAGGAGAGGCATTAAAACAACATTTCTGGAAATCAGAACTCTCCTCCTTTTCTCCGGATGCCTAGAATGGTGATGGGATTGTCCCCAGTGGCTGTTTCTTTACTGCTGGTGGTGATGACCAAACAACACCAGTCTCAAAGTGGGGATCACTTTTGCCTCTCCTGTCCCTATCGACCTCCTTCAAGGTTATTCTTTTCAGTGGGTCTCCAGACGAAGATACCAGATCAGTAAACTTGGCAACCAAAGGACAGTATCTTGTACCCTGGTGCAGCGGTTAAATGCTGGTACTGCAGCCACAATGTTGTGAGTTCAATCCCTGCAGGACTCCAGGTTGACTCAGCCTTTCGTAGATTGGTAAAATGAGTATCCAGCCTGTTGGGGGCAATTGGTTAATGCAATGTAAACCACTTAGTGCTTAGTTCACTACAAAGCAGTATAGAAATGTAAAGTACTTTTACTGCTGGTGGCAGGGTGCAATGGGCAGGAAGGGTTCAAGGGCAACCTAAGGAATGGATAGAGGAGAGAAGACGCCAGCCACAGATGCTGGCGAAACGTCAGGAATAAACTCTTCTAGAGCATGGCCGCATAGCCCCAAAAAACCACAAAAAACTTTGGGCATGAAAGCCTTCGACTTCACATCATTGGGTCAGTTTCCATAGCCAAGGAGGGATTCAAACCCTGTTCTCCATAGTCTTAGTCCAATGCTCACACCTCTTTAGTGTGGAGGTTACTAAGATGAAAATGTTGGGGTTCACTTTGGGTGAACTGGAGGGAAGTCACACACGTTACATCTGGACCATGGGTTCCTTTGCTGTCTGGTTCTGTGTCCTTGTCTCCTTGTTCCAGCCTGAACTCTCTTTTTCATGGAGCTTTTCCCTGCTCCTTCTCCCCAGATGCTGACAGATTGCAGAAGGGATTCAGGAAAGACCAGCACAATAATATGGGGCCGTTCACTTGGAGAAGTGAACAATACATTCCTCTCCCCTTTTTCATCTCCGGAGAGATTCACCTACCGTTCTCTTCCCCCCACCCCCTTAGATGAGCTTTTGGTATTTAGACCTGCTAATCTGTCCTGATAGCTGACTCCCTCCTGGCTCTTCAATCATTTTTGTTGCTTTTAAATGGGAGCCGTGATGAAAGCTAAATGAATAGCAGCTCCATGATGGGCAATTGCTCTGATTGGAGACAGCCCAGGGGAGGAAGGGGGGAGAGAACTGGTCAGGTTTGGAGATGAGTTGTGAGGGGGCTGCAAGGAGACTGATAGGAACACTGGCTTTCCTGAGAAGAAGGGATGGCTTAGAGGGACAGACCGGCTGAGGAGGGCAAGCAATGCTTGGGAGTGGGGGAGATGGCAGCAATCACACAAGCTGCTCCACAATTTGAGAAGTCGAAGGCTTTTACAGATGGTATCCATAGGTTTTGTGGGGTTTTCAGGCTGTGTGGCCATGTTCTAGAAGAGTTTATTCCTGACGTTTCACCCACATCTGTGGCTGGCATCTTCAGAGAATGCCGGCATGGAAGTGAGTGGGGTATATATACTGTGTGACCGTTGGTGGAGAGAAAGTGATTTACATGTTAATCTCTGTGTTGGTCTGTTGTTGACTGGCAAGGAGGATTTGTATCTATTTAATTAGCGATCCATTGTCTGCTGGGAAAACCCCTGACCCGGGGTGGTTTTCATATGCACTTGCTGGGTCTTGATTTTGGTGTTTTTTAGGCAAAACTTTGTTTACTTTAAGGGTTTCTCCTTTCCTGTTGAAGTTGTCTAGGTGTTTCTGCACAATGCACAACTGAAATGTGAAAGTGAAACTATAATGCACAACCGCAATGTGTAGTATTGCTGCATGTGCAGCTCTGCTTCTGTTTGCAGAACACATCTACTGTGCCATGGCAAATAATTTGCCCTGCACTTGTAGTGCAAATTAGGTGTTGATGTACGTCACTAATAGAATGCCAGCCATTGACTCCCATATGGCACAGCCTGGAAAAGTTCTTCTTTTGGACTACAAATTGGGCATAGAGCTCAGAAAAGTGATCTCTTGGAGTATAGAATCCCCATCTGGCTCATCCTGATGGCTGGGGATTGTTAAGAACAATAGTCCAACCTGGAAGTTTTCCAAGTTCTGTGATACAAGGGCCTGCTTTTTTCCAAAGAAGTAGCCATGTTAGTCTCTTGCAGCATAAGAAAGGAGAAAGGAGAAGAGGTAGCTGTGCCTTGAAGACTAACTACTTTTTTATTTTTGCATGAGCTCTCATCATGGCTATAAACCCACTTCTTTGGATATTTATAGTGATAATAAATACTCAGGTATAAAGCCAGGGGCCTTTATGTGCTTCCTTCCTCAGTTTATATCTTGGGAAGGGTAGGTGATTTTCATCAGGAAAGCAGCATATGTATTGTATTGTTGTTGTGTGTGTGTGCATGTATGTGCATGCACCTTCAAATCACCTGTTGACTTATGGTAGCCCCATGAATTTTATAGGGTTATCTTAGGCAAGGAATCCTCAGAGGTGGTTTTGCCAGTTCCTTCCTCTGAAATAGAAGCCTGTTACAGACTGCCAAAAAAAAAGCTGCTTCGGGTCTCTTTGGAGGTATGTTGTTTAAATGATGCATGGGTCCTAAGAGTCTGGAGGTCGCGCCAAAGCCACACTCCATTCCTAAGCACTGGAGTGCAGCTTTGGTGCAGCTTCCGGATTCTTAGGATGCATGCATCATTTAAACAGCATACCTCCAAAGACACCCAAAGCAGCTTTATTTTGGCAGTCTGTAACAGGCCATAGCCTACAGCACCTACTATTTATTGACAGTCCCCATCCAAGTACTAACCAAGGCTGACCCTGCTTAGCTTCCAAGATCAGACAGGAGCTGGTGCCTTTAAGGTATTTTGGTCCATTATGTGTGTGGTAGTAAGGCTAAGTCCCCTGTCTCACCTGCCTGATTCCATGCTGCCTTTATCAACAACAAAGACAGAAGAGGTATTCATATATCTCTGACTTCACATCTAGTTGGTCCTTTAGGAGTCAGCAGCTCCAACAGACAAAGCTGCCCTGTATGTTCCTTTGTCCAAAGGAAGATAACAGGTTTTCTTGTCCTCAGTGAAGCCTGATAATTGGGTTGTAACGTAATAAACACATTTCTTTCTCTGCACTATCTATATAGGGACCACCAAAATAAATAACACCCTAAATCGTCCACTTTATTTTTTCTACAAATGCAAAGATGTTGGCTTTGTGAAATGTCCCTATATTTCCCATAGAAGAATGTTGAACTCCTGTGCTGGTGATAGATTTTCTCGAATGCCTCGGCAGGCAATGATCAATCTTGTAATGAGCGCACTGTCATGAGAAACCACTATTTTGAATTTTGGCCAGATTTAAATTGATCGTAAATGTAAAGAACTTGTCTTCAAGCAAGGGTTTTTTTGGGTTTCTTTGGCATGGGGGAAGCACAGTGAATGGCTGATCTTTGTCTATTGATCAAACAAGATCAGATAATAAATTCTATTCTGAACTTTCATTTCATTGACAAAGGTACCAGGATCTCAGCTTGGGAATGGGATATATAGCTCAGTGGTAGAGCATATACTTTGCAGACAAAAGGTCCCGGATTTAGTCTCTGGTATTTCTAGGTAGGTATGGAAAAGGTCCTTTTCTAAAGCCCTGGAGAGGAGCTACCAGACAGTGTAGACAAAATGGCATTGAACAGATGAATAGAATAATCCCACTTGACAGCTTCCTCTCTTGCTTATTCCTTCTTTGAATCCTGTATAGGGCCTGTTTTCACTTAAACAATGTGCTGGATCTTGCTAGTTGTTGTGCTGGTGTCTCTGTGTGCAAGCGTTTAATGATGTATGTTTTAATCTGTCTTGCAAATCTTAATGATGTATTTTCTTTATTTGCTGTAATGCATCCCTAAGCCATCGTGTAAGCTCCCTCCTGTGAGCCTCTTTGTATCCCACTCTATGAGAAAGGCACATAAAACAAAACAAAGTAATAAATAGTATAGTTAGGACAAAAATTAATCTGTCCCAAACTTGGCCTCTTCCAAATACCTGTAACAAATTACTTTTCTTCCCAGTAATGAGACAGCATGAAGTCACATTTCAAAAATTATATTATATAAATATATAAAAAGGCCACTATTCTAGATTGGTGACTTAGCTATGTAACTTCCTTATTTATGTAGCTAAGTAGCATGTCTATATCTCCCCATCCTGACTTTCCAGTCAGCAGTTGCTGCAAGTGACAGAGGCCTGTTCTCCTCTCCTTCAGGATACACCAGATTGACATTCCCATTGACATCCCATGAGGGATTCCTGGTGCAACAGAAACAGAACACTTGTTGCAACTCCTTCTCACACCAGAGACTGCTGGCAGGAGGAGTGTGGGAGCATCAGTCTTCAATGTCTCAACTGACAGAAGAACAGACCCCCATCACTTGCAGTGGCTGATGCCTGGTAAAGTCAGGATTAGAGGACTTTTATGATCGCTGCATATTCCCTGCACTATTGAATACATTGAGGTTGTGATAAGAATCAGTTATGAATATGTCACACTTTTAAAAACAGATGAAAGATCATTCTGATAGCCAGTTTTTCAAATCAACGTCTGTATAAAATGATACAGTTTAAATTGCATCCCAGAAGCTCAGCCTGCTTTTTCTTGGATGGGAGTTCCACCATCAAGGGCCTGTTTCAGAGAGAGCCCTGTCTTGTGTAATAAGTAACCTAGTGTCCAGGAAAGCGGCCAAATGCCTGATAAGACCAGCCAAACAAACAAATCACAGAGTCAGTGCAAGCAATACAAGTCTTTGAGTCTAAATGCAGTATCAGAAGAGGGATTACCAAAAGAGTTGCCAAACGGTCCAAAATTCAAGGTAGCAGATAGGCAGGTCGATAAGGCAGTCCATGGTCAAGGGTTCCAGATAATCAAGATGGGTCAGCAGTCCAAGAAGCAAGGGTTCGTCCAAAGAGCCACGGGAGCCATAATCACTGACAACTAGACACACACATTCTCCAGTTGTTTATATGGGTGAGCAGCAGGTGTTCAGGTATGTCTGATTACCAGTGTGTTTCTGATAAGGCTTTGGTGACCTTTGAAGGTCCTCCCTTTTGGCTCGATGCTCCCTGAAGGTAGGCACACTTCCCAGATCCTCCTCTATGTCCACAGCCTCGGCCCAAGGCAGACTTGGCTGCTGAACCTCTGGAGAGGCCACAGACTCTGCTATAGAGCTAGGGCTGGCCTCAGGCTCTCCAATTGTAGGCTCAGAGGCTCTAGCTCATCCTCTGAGTCCTCTGAGTCGTCCTCCAGGCTGGGCATGATATCTAGCCTCTTGGAGGGGGGGGGGATAGTGAACGGAGCCAGATTAATAGTCACTCTTGCACCCCATATTGACAATATCAAGTTAAAAGGTCCAGTGATGTAAGAAAAATTCAAAGAACTCAAGATGAAAAGGAAGGCCTGGGCGGCCGTTGGATGGGAACACCACACATAAGATGTCCAACCTCCCCCAAACCTAAGTTAATGGCCATTTTAAAAAAGACTTAAATTTATAAATATTTCATGTGGACTATTATTTCCATCTAAGTGTCTCCTGGAATGTGTTCAAGCCAGAGATATATGGATAGATAGATATATTTTATTTGTGCCAAGACCCACATAATAGAGCAACGGTGGAATTCTATCATTTATCACATTCAAGATGGAGTGTTCTATTTTATGCCAAAGAAAGAAATCACACATAAAATACTCTGCTTTTTTCTATGTTTAAAAAAAATAGCTATTATAGTTTTCCTTTTGCAGCTCACATTTCTGTTCACGGGAGAAATTAGTTTGGATCGGAAGGCTGAGGGTAAGAGAAAGGATATGGAGACTCTGGTGGAAACATTATTATTTTATTTTTATTTTTATTGCAGAAGGCTCTTTAGATCATCAGCCAAAAGACCATCATCCATTAGAGCAAAAGCTTGGGGAAACAGTTTTCTTCCTCTCTTCTTCAGACTGAAACTCTCATAACTCCAAATCACTGAGGAATTCTGGGAGTTATAGTCCAAAAAAGTAATTGTTCCTAGTTCTGTTCAAACTTTCATCTTCCCCAACCCAGGATGACACTCAAAATTCTCCAGTTTTTACACTCCTGGAAGGATACCGCTTCACTTCTAGTGTGAATAATAACAAGAGATGTCGTATATGCTGGCTGAAATCCAGCATCTCCTCAGCATAGATATTGGCATGTGGAGATACTCTGCTTGAACACCCACAGTGCACCACATAACCTCTATGGAGAACAGCAATGCTGAGCAAGACATGTCAATGACTAGGTGCTGTTTGACAAAGCATGATGCACAACTGCAATGCCCAACATAGGATGAAAACCTACAAGGTATAATGCACAACCACAGTACCCAAAGGCAAAGGCGCAGAGGAACGCACTATGAAGCTCCTTTTCTGCTGTTATCATAATACATCTTTTGCACAATAGTAGTTTTTTTGACCCTATGTGCATAGCATGATGTACAGATATGCATGTCCCTAAATGGATGCCAGCCATTGTTTGTCAATTTTACTTTCTCCCACACTGTGTTTTCTCACAATAGTTTTCTATGCAGAAGTTCATGCACAGTCTGCAATATAGTGGCAATAGGTCTGAAATGTGTTGTTGTTAGTTGTCATCAAGTCAGCTTCGACTCACGGCAACCCTGTGAATGAGACATCTCCAAGCCCCCTTGTCCTCAGCTGCCCTCCTCAGGTCCTGCAGGCTCATGCCTGAATTTATCCATCTGGTATGTGGGTCCTCCTCTCTTTCTGCTGCCCTCACCTATTCTAGCATTATTGTCTGTTTCCATGATGTAGCCAAGTATGACAACCTCTAGTCTTCTTGGCTTCCAGGGAGAATTCAGGTTTTATCTGTTCTAGAATCCATTTGTGTTCGTGTGTCTTTTTGGCCATGTATGGCATTCTCAGTACTCTTCTCCAGCACTACATCTCAAAGGCTCAAAAGAGTTGATTTTCTTTCTATCAGCTTTCTTTGCTGTCCAGTTCTCATGGTAGTGGGAAATAGGATGTCTTGGATAATCCTAACTTTGGTTTTCTGAAGTGTACACAGGTCCATAAAGAGAATATATATATATATATATATATATGTAGGGGAGGGGGGATTGTTAGGTGAATCTGTAGGAGACCATATTGAGGACCATTCATCAATCCACAATTCCCAGGATCCTTTGGGAAAATGGGGGACAGTTAAGCTGGTATGAAACCAAGAATGAAACTGAAAAGCAGTGAGATGAAATCATGTGAATTTTATGGCACCTTAGAGGCTTAGAGAGAAGAAGAGCGGGGAAAGCACAAGCATGCACCAGGAAGCTCATAATCCTTTCTAGACTGCAGAATATTCCCTAGTTCTTATGAAGTGGAACATAGCTGATTGTTATCCTGGTGTCTTTTAGTCTAGTTATGGAATGTGAGGTTCTGCCTATCGGTTGGCCTGGCACACACCTCTGTTTTTGGCTCTTATTTTGCATAAGGGCTATATTTCCAGTGTAGTGTAAACATCAACACACTGAGGTCTATTGCAGCAGAATTAAACCACTTCCATGCAGAAATGCAAAATTGGACACGTGTCAGTGACTGGGTGCTGTTGTACAATGTGCCAACTGCAATGCCCAATGTGAAACCACAGTGTGGAACTGCAATGCACAATCACAGTGCACAATTCTGCCCTATTTCCAACATCTTGCTGTCAACAGGATACATCTGTTGTGCTATAGCAGATGCCTTCCCCCACATGCAAAGGGCAATGTATGCGTACATATCTCAGGAACATAATGCCATCCAAGCTGTGCCTCACAAGCAGAGCTGGGAAAGGGCACTTTCTGGATGACAGCTCCCAGCATCCCCCATATCAGGTGAGGATTCTGGGAGATGTGGTGCAAAAAAGAGTTCCGTTCCCAAGCTCTGCTATCAAGACTGTGGTTATATCCATACGCTGTTTGAGCTGGCAAATAGAGCTGGAGAGGAAGAACCCAACGGAATGAGAGCAGGGGAAAGAAGGAAGCCCAGCAAGATTGGGCCTAAAGGCTCAACCACAGAAATACAAGACGGTTCTTGTCTTCCCTTTCTTGGCTGACCTTGTCATCTATTGTCAGTTTCATTTAGCAGCTGGTGCATCCATCCTGGTGCCCAGGGCTGATGCTGGTGGGAGGGCAAGGTAGTCAGGCAGAAAGGGAAGGCATGGCAGGGTGCCTGGATGGAATGGTGGGTGAAGGGACAAGGCAAGTGACAAGTGAGAGGCAGCTGTCAGAGCCCATCCTGACATGTTTGGTTGGTTTTCAACTGCACTGTCTGGCTTGTCAGGACTTCTGACAGTTCCTCCCTGCCTTGCAGTGTCACATGAAGTGTGGCAGCTGCCTGTGGAGAAGAGCCACAAGCTGTACCTGATTCATTCCAACTTGCTCTGTGGCTGGAAGTTATCCCAGATTTCTGAGCTCTATCTGTGGCCAATGGAGGTTTCCAAGCCAGTGGAGCAATGCGTCTCCTCTGGAGATTAACCATAACTGGAAGGGGCTATCCAGAATGCTGCAACCAATCTTCCCCCAATAAATTCAGCACCTTTGCTATCTTCTTTTAACTTTGAAATAAAATCCACTGATATGCAAGTCACCACTTGTGGATTTAGGAGATAAAGCCTTTTTTGAGAGGGAGAAGAACCTCAGTTTTTTTTTAACATGCTTCCTAAAGTTATTTTAAAAAGTAACAGGGATACACCACTCATTACACCAATAAAGTAACTTCATTTCAATTTCTTGTATCTTAAATGAGAGGAAAATCTGCCTCTGTTGCTTGTTGCCGGAAAGTCAGGTTGGGGAGATAGCAGAGATGCTACTTAGCTTCCTAACTAAGGAAGTGAAATGGTCAATACTGGAATTCCAGTTACAGTGCAGATTCCCCTTTGCTGATCTCAACTGGTTCTTCCTTTTCCTGGCTGAATCCCAGCTGGTAGTCAGCTGGCTCACTGGCTCAGAAAATGTCATTACTCATCTTTTTCCATGCATGAAGAGAGATGGAAGAGCAAAGTTGGTCAGTCTCCGGATCTCATTTACTCACCTTATCCCAGTGCTTTTCCTTTTCTGTGCTTTGCAAATGGAGAACTGAAATGAAGAGGTGGGATGCTTCAGATTCACTTGACAGGGAAGGCATGTGGTCAGTATCCACTGAAATCCAGAGCTTGGAAGCATTGGCCAAGATTCTTCATCAGAGACGCCATGTGTAACTTTACAATGATGAAGCTGACACAATATACACCCATGCTAGTGAATTGTGACAATGCACTATGGGGTGCCATGCAATATGTCCCATTGCACAACAGGGGTTCTCATTCCACAATGGGACACTTTGGCTTCTGGACATGTTCACATCTGGACCATTGCACTCTGGGGTGGGTTGAGCATCAGGATAGTTCTACATCTGGACATTATGCAATGATCATGTGCTGACTCCACTTGTACAGTGGCCCTGATCATGTATTTATCTCTTCACTCGCCTCTCGGGAATACAATGGTTGTGCAATGGCACAATTCAGCTTTACACAATCATAAGTCAGTTTGCGATGACATAACTTCCCAACAAGACGCTAGCTGTTATCTTTATGGACCATAGCCCCACAAAACCACGGGATGGCCATCTGTCAGGGATGCTTTTGTGATTTCCTGCATGGCAGGAGGTTGGACTGGATGGCCCTTGTGGTCTCTCCCAACACTATGATTCTATTCTATGAAAACCTTCAGCACAACATGGCTAATGCCAGAACATATCAAAGCTCTGATTGAAATCTCAAGTGCTCACAGTAGCTAAAGAAGCAGTAGATGAGCGTTATACTTGTTGTAAACCGAGGCATTCATTTTGGTAGTCCCCATGCCCCCGAGGAATGGCCAAAAATCCAGATAGCTTATTGACAACGTATGAATGAATCAGGTCAAATAATTTTTATTCCTACCTGGATCAGGTCTTTTGTAAGATCAATAGGTGTTGATTTTCCATTTGGGACTAAGCCATCCCAAAGTACATTGTATCACTTCTGGAATAGATCCTCCATAGTATATTTTTGATGGGAAAAATTCATTAGTGCTCCCTAGCTACTGTTATGTTTGTAATGTCCTCAAGGTGAATAAGAAATGTTACAGAGACGGGGAGCTGATGTGAATGTTCTTGCTGATCAAATAGTCCCAGCATTTTGACCCTGTGAGTTTTGGCTCTACTAAACCTCTAGTCTTCAGTGTTCTCATAAATATATGCCCATTTGATGACTGAAAGAACCAGATACATGGAAAATAAAACAATTATGAAAGAAGGCAATATTGCTCCATTTACACACATTCAAGTTTCTTGTTCGATTTCCCCCCCTTTTTAATCCAAAGAACACTTACAAAGTTCCAGTGGGAGATATAAAAGTGGCACCGATGTGTGAAATTTTATGAAGATGTTTAATTTATCAGGTGCATTCCTTTGGAGACGAGAGGGATCCTTAGAGGAGGGCTGAAAAATCTTTGACATAGTCTTCTTCCAACTCTCCTCAATTGATTTTTGTCACTATCCCTCCCCAAACCTTTCCCTTTGAGACATGAACACAGGACTCCCTTTCATGGTTTTATTTGATTTTATTGGAAAAAGAAAGATTTTTTGTTTTTTTAGTACTTTAATTTGTATTTTTTTTCCTTCATGGATTTGGCAAAAAATAATAAATAAATTAAAAAAATAACCCAAAGACTCAGGAATTCTGCCGCAAAGTCACCCCTTCAGGAGATGGATTCAAGACCCCCCTTCACCTCGAGGTGAGTTCGAATCCTGTCTCTTTGGGGATGGGTACGACCCCCTGCGATGGGTGTGGCCCTTAACGGGCCGCATGAGATGGAAGACAAGGTGGTTTGTTTTGCTTGCAATAAAGTTTTTTTTCAATATTTTTGTCATTTTTTTAAAATGTTGAGGTACAGCATCCACCAACATGCCCCCTCCCCTGCCCAGCTGCCCTCCTGCCCCCCGCCCCTAACCTCTGCGACAATATGTTGAGTGTGGGACTATTGATGGAGTGGTTGGCTAGCCTACCCTAAAACATCCCATTGCCCTTCTTATGTCTCTCTGCTCATCCCCTGTGCCAGTTTGTGCCCATTGCCAATACCCCATCGTCCTTTTGCACCTCTGTCTGCAATACCAGTTGCCTCACATGATCAGACCAAGACTTTATCCAGCATTTCCTCCCTTCCTGTTTGAATTTCAGAAGAGACAGCTGCAGATGGTGAACATTTCCTCTACTGTAGGTGTGCTGCTGATGAACATGGAGGCTCCTCTATTGTTACCCTCAATTGCATGGTGTATATATATCCAGGGCAGACTTCAAGGAATGTTATTTTTGGGGAGAATCACTCCTGCAATCCCCCAGCCAACAAGGGGGTAGCCATGGGGGATATATGAGGCAGTGGCATCACCATGCCTGGTGTCACCCGGTGGAGGGGGCTGCCAGGGTGGACAGTGGTGGACAAAAGGGTGCACTCGGCCATCCTCTTTCACCGTGGCAGCAGCTTCTGCCTAAAAAGGAAAGGGAAGGAGGGCCAAACCAGATGTCACCCCTTTTCTGAGATGTCACCCGGTGCTGTCTGCACTCCCTGCACTCCCCTAATGACACCACTGATATGAGGCATTCTCTGCCTAATAACTATTTGAAGGGGTGTCACACTGATGATGGTGCAAGCTTGTTTTCTGCAGCTCCAGAGACTAGAACATGGAACAATGGATGCAAAATACAGGAAAAGAGATTCCAGCTCAACATAAGGAGGAACTTCCTGACAGTAAGGGCTGTTCAACGGTGGAACACACTCCCTCAAAGAGTGGTGGAGTCTCCTTTGGAGGTCTGGAAGCAGAGGCTGGTTGGCCATCTGTCTGGGATGCTTTGATTGTGAGTTCCTGCATGGCAAGGGGTTGGACTGGATGGGCCTTGCAGTCTCTTCCAACTCTATGATTCTATGATTCTGATTCAATGAAAGAATTTCTGAAATCACATTTTCATTTACTCTCCACCTTTCTAGAATTGCAAAGAGTGAGACTTTGAAAGTGGCTCACACCTAGAAGCGGTGATGTGGCCACTCTCGGTGTCTCCCTGTGTGGGGGGCACGGCTACCAGAGGTGTGGCCAAAATGGGGAAGCAGGGCCTTCACAGTGGCCGCGGACTCCTCATGAGGAGACCACCACTACCACGGGGAAGCAGAGCTGAGGGCCGTTGGCCTTCATTCCTTGTGGTGGCACATATGGAGACCACTGCTGCCGTGGAGATGCAGGGCTTTCATTCCCCATGGTGGCAGCAGCCTCCTTGTGAGTGGATCGCCATGGAAAAGCACACCATGGGGAAGTAGAGCCGAGAGCCCTCAGATTTGTCCTTCTCCACAGTGGCAGTGGTTCCTCGCAAGGAACTGTTGCTTCTGTGGGAAAGTAGGGGTAGGGGTGCTTGCCCCCCCAGTTGGGAGGACAACCTAGTTGGGCATCAGCCTTCTTCTAGGGTGTCACCTGGTGTGGACTGCACCACCACACCCTCCCTAGTGACACCACTGCCTAGAAGACTTCCATTTGTTGTCTTCACATTCCCTTGGTAATGCTGCCTGTCCCTTTTCTTTGTAAGCTATTTCTAAAGGCTCAAGTCAAGTTTTTAAATAACTGCAATGCTAGAAATGTGAGGACTAAAAGAATATTTCATGGGCAAGTGGGCAGAATTCTTATATGCAGAAGTGATGTCCTCATTTTGCCCTAAAGCACCAGGTGTCATCTGTTCTTAGTCTCTAAGCAGCCCTGGTTAATACTTGGATGGGAAACTGCCAACAAAACCCAGGTGCTGTAGGTGATATTTCAGAGGAAGGAACTGATAAAACCACCACAGAGCATTCCTTGCCTAAAAAAATCAAGTGAGGTGAAGGCACACAGAGAGACATATAGTTGCACACCAGCATCCAACATGGGTTCTGGCCTTGCTGGCTGAGGGAGTCTGGGAATTCTAATCCAAGCAACCAATTTTGAATTCTGCCATGGATACAGACCCACCCTCCATGGATCTGACTATTCCTCCTTTGAAATCATCTCCACGTTTGAGCATCCACTGCTGAATCGTGCATTCTGGTTCTGTGCTTATGTGAATGCCTCATGAGAGTGTAACACTCAACCATCCATGGCCTGTTGCTGCATTCCTGCTGAATCTTCCCCCTCTGCTTTTGGCTACTACTCTCCTGCCTCCACCTGGTTTTCCAAGGCTTTGGCCCTATTCTTCTTCCTTTCCCATGATAGTTCCATTCTGTCCCCATTTTTGTAAACCCTTGCCCTGCACTATCTGGCATGACTCTGTTTCACCCATTCTCTTGGGGAATGGGGAAAAAATCCAAGGCCTTTATCAGTTAGCCAGCTCACTGGTCACATGAAACACTCAGTTAATTCAATGGGGAATAGGAGAGGTTGAATCTTTCCCTTCCCAGGATGCTCAGGCAAAAGCAAACTGCTGCAACCTCACCTAGCTTATCTGTTCTTCATCGTGAATAACTGTTGCCATCTTGATCTCACTTTGATGTTGCTTGGCCACAATGTCCCAGTTTTCATCTGTAAAATGTTGGGCAGCATGTTCCTTGTATCCTGCATCTATCCCACTAAGGCATTCATTAGGTTCCCAGAAATGTTTGCTCTCCTTGGGCTATCAAAAAATGGCACCCTCCTCTCCTCTTTTGCTTTGCATTGCCAGACATTTGGGGAGGCACAGCTCCTGTGCTTTAAATGGCAGCCTGATGGACAGGCATGTGCAGGCAACCATACTGTGAATAGCCATTATATGCAGATTTCCATAGTTTAGATGGCTTTTTAGGCACATGAGCAATCCTGGTAGTCCCTCACTCCTTTTATTCCTGACTATTTAGTAACTAGTTGACCCCAAAATTATCCTACATTCTGATTGTCTCCCATGTGGCTAGAGAACATTGGGGCAGTCGCCATGTGATTGGATAAATCCACTAGTATCTACATACACACTATCCCAAAATAACCTCTGCTCCAACATTCATCTGCTGTGAGTTGCCACACTTTCTTCCTGCTAGGGCTCCTCTTCATTTAAAATAGGGGTGGGCATCTTGTGATGTGACTGGGTACACATCCCAGCAGCCCGACCTAGTAAGGGTCTGTAGCTATGCAAAGGGTGCAAATTTGAGACATTGGGGCTGGAATTCTATCTCAGTGACTAATGTATTTAACTCAGTATTCAGCTCAGTATTTAGTATTCAGCTCAGTATATTTAGCTAAGTTGGGTCTTCTGGCTCGGCCACTCCAAACGTACTTTGCCAGACAGCAGCTGCTCTAAGAGAAAGAGGTCTGTTCTGCTCGTGGATGGGAAGATGGCATTTCCACCCCCTTTCCACCAGTGAGCAAGGCTGCCACAAGGATTTGCGACAGGGCTTCTGCTTCTGTCTGTCACAGGAGCAGGATGGAAATATCATCCACCCACTGCCTGATCGCCAGCAGAACAAACCTCTTTCCTGCCCACCGATTGTGGGGATATTGCTACAACAGCATGTACAGGTCATTATATGGAGCCAGTGTGGTATACTGGTCCGAGCATTGGAGTCTGCCTCTAGAGGCAGGTTTGAATCCTGGCTCGGCCATGAAAACCCACTGGGGTAAACTTGGGCAAGTCATACTCTCTCGGCCTCAGAGGATGACAATGGCAAACCCTCTCTGAACAAATCTTGCCAAGGAAACCCCATGATAGGTGCCATGAGTCATAAACAACTTGAAGGCACACAACAACAAGAGATCATGAATACAGAGCAGTTACGGATGCAAAACTCTAGGATGTGCATCCATACCTGCAGTCGTGAATGCCAGCCATTGACCACAAATTAAAGTTCTTCCCCTTACCTTGAAATTTTCCTTCAGTCCGCAAATTGCAAGCATTCCAATATCCTTCAAACCTCAGTGGAGGGTTTAGAAATACAGTTGAGGCATCCAAAGAGAAGGGACAGGCCAAATCACCAAGGGAATGCAAACAAAGCAAACGGAAGAATTCTGGCTGTGAATGATTTTCGAGGTCTCACTTTCTGCAATGCTTGTAATCGAGGGACTGGAGGAAAGTTTCATAGAGGAGGAGATTTGGGGACTAGGCGTTTCTATCCACCCTCTCCATAGCCATATCCCACTACAGTTCAAGAACATCCGGACTGCCACATACTTCCCTCTCCTGTGTTAACCAATGCCCAGTTGCTGGGGAAATTCAACAGGCTTTCATGCAATGGGAAAGCCTCCCTTATTGAACTTCCAATGGGGTGACTGTTAAATGAACAGGAGCCGTGCAGAAAGGAAAGCGACAAGTCTTCTCATTAGTGAGATAGGCCACATTCTGCAACCACTATCTTGCAAGGTGGCTGTGAAATGCTGAGCTTTGGCTGAGCTCGGCAGACATGCTCCAAAACCCAGTTTTCATCACAGATGGCAATGTGAAAATCAAACTAGAGAACCACATTTCTGTATCGCAGAATCATGCATAGTAACAGCACAGATCTCACAGTCTTGAGTCACCCACTCCATCAGGAATCACACACGCTCTCCGCTTGGGAAAACCAATCAATCCCCTCAAGTTTTACAATACTGACATGGTGCATATTAATTAGTGGCTTGCACAAGTATTCACATGTGCAGACAAGGTGTAAAATCTGTGTAAAGCCTGGAGGAATCTCCCTTCCCCACCATCTATTTTACCATTTGAAAGATAGGTTTGCTCCAGAATAAGTTACCCACAGTCCCAAAAGTACACTGTGTTTACATCCAACTGGTATGGAGTTTGCAACTCAGTCGAAGCAATCTTGTGCACATATTTGAAATGCTTCCCACACATGCCAGACTCTGATTATGCCCAGTTAACAATGGCTTTCCTCATGCTTTCCAAAGAGTTTACACTCCGTTCCCACATGCGTAATGAATTGTTTACACACTGCCATTCACTTTACACTTTACAACTATTTTACATCTGACTTACATGTGCTCCATAAATCATTTACATCATCATCTTTTTTTTTGCACATACTTTACATGGTGTGACACTTGGAAAATACTTGCACTCTGCTTACACATGCTTTACAAAGAGCTTTTTCTTTCACATGATTTACACGGAGTTCACACCTTGCTCTGCCTGTGCTTTATAATGAGTTTGCATATGCTTTATAATGAATTTGCACTTTGTCGACATGCACTTTACACAGCGTTTACAAGTGCTTTACACAAAGTTATGCCTTGTTTACATATAGTTTATACATAGTTTGTAACTGTTATAAGGATTTTCTTTTTACATGGGTGCTAGAAGTTTACATATTCTTTGCACACTCCACACCTTTAGCATGTGTTCCTCCACTTCACACATAGACTTAACATGTCTTGTTGTTGGATTCATAAAGACTGGTCAACTAAAATGTTGTCAGTTTAGGATATTAGCCAAGCTATGTTGTTTCACTACAACAAGGCATAAATATGAAGAATCATAAGAAGCTTACTCTCAAATGATACCATGTGAAAATACTGGCTCATGTGTGCATGTTTTAATTCACACTGACATGTATTACATGTGGATTTTCATGTGACTTACACATGGTGTACACATGGGTCAAATCATGGTTTACACATATGTATAGGTGTATTTTGCACCTGGTATTCACATGCTTAGCACGTGATATATGTATGATATACTTTTTTGGGAAGAGATTGCAATTGGCATATAGTTTACATAAAATTATTCAGGAATTTACATGCCATACATAGTTAACACATGCTTTACTCATGGTTTAACACCTGCTTTACTCACTGGTTTCTCATGCTTTACACTAATTATTTATGGTGCACTCGTGAACTGGGCATGACTTTCTCATGACTGGCACATTGTCTACTCACGCTTTACACATGACTTGCTAATGACTTGCAAATTGTCTATTCATGTATATAGATGCAGCTTACGCACAAAACAGGTACATGCATGTTTCATTGCTTGACCTCTAATTGCTCAATGCATGGTTGCTCTGGGCCAGACAACTACATGTAACCTTACTCCAAGACGATGCTCACTTCACACATGCAGTTATATGTTCTTTGCATGTTGAATGCATGTGGTCAATACACAAGACATTTCACAATATGCATTTCTTTCATCTTCTCCAGTATGGTCAAACAAGGTACATGTGTGTAAAGCAGGATCATAAACGTAAGTAAACATGGTCAACTTTACCCTTATTTGCTAAGATAATAGTAACATTACTAAAACCCAAGTGACTTCAGAACACTGGCAGATTTGAGAGTGGGAAAAGTCACAGAATACACCATTCCATCCATGACCTCTGCCATTCATCTGACAGTAACCTCCAGTATCAAAAGTAATGAGGGATTTATGATCATTGGCCAGAATTCTCAACCATAGTCTATGTCATGTAACTTTATGCAGACTGGGCCCATACAGACAGGCCAAAATAAAGCTGCTTCGGGTCGCTTTGTAGGTATGCTGTTTAAACGATACACGCATCTTAAGAGGCCAGAAGCTGCACCAAAGCTGTGCGCCAGTCCTTAAGACTGGAGCGTGGCTTTGGCACGGCTTTTGGCCTCTTCGGACACATGCAGCATTCAAACAGCATACCTCCAAAGTGATCTGAAGCCGCTTTATTTTGGCCTGTCCATATGTGCTCTTACAAATGTGGAAGAGGCAGTATGGAATCCTTCTAGCAAATTGCAGAGATGCATATCAGAGTACTAGCAAGAGTGTTCTAGTGCACAATGGACTCTACCAATCCACAGAGGACTTTCTAGCTGGTATATATCCATGTACATCTGCAGTCCCTGGGTGTTGTCTGGAGTGGCACTGGGACTGCCTGATGTGCATTAGTCCCAATGCACAATGCTTCCAATACGCATTGGTCACCTCATTACCTCCCCTATATAATAACGCCAGGGAGCCCCTTGCTGAATATACTCTTTGCGAAACTGCTTAGTTCTCTTCCCAGCAGACCTAAGTCCATTTGCAAAGACATACATCCCCAAGTGAATTCTGCCCATTGTTCATAGATAGATAGATAGATAGATAGCATGACAGATTACCATATGTTGAGTTGATGTGACTTTAATCTACTGCTTCCACATTACAAACTTTTGGGACTGGATGCCAGTGGTGCTGGGAGCTGGGTTTGCATGGTTCAAGTTTTCTTTTTATTGCATCAATTTACAAACAAAAAGTGGGGGCAGCTTCTTTTATTTATGTATATATTTGACTGTACAGCCAAGGCTTGAGGGTTCAGAGTGGATATCAACAGATTTCTTTTTATTTATTTTTTTAAGAAAAAGAAATATAAAATCCTGTTAAAAATCCAAATTGAATTCCAATTAAACAGCTGTGAAACTTGCATATATTTAGAGCGCCTCCTGATCTTTTGTTGTGTTAAAACCCCCATCGCCATTCACCTTAGCCTTTGCAATTCCAGCTGTAAGATGCTTAGGCTAAGGTGAGTCTCTAAGGACTGGTTTTAACCTCCACAAACAGCCTGTGGTTTCTTCATTTGCTCTGTGTGTGAACTGTCTCTGTTGAGAAACAGAGCATTTCTGTGATGCTGGATCTGACCTGACATACATTCAAAAGCATGCAAATCATCACTTGACTCTGCAGTAATCAAGGGACTAGTATGGATATTGTAATATAGGCCCCAAAGTATCCAAAAGAAAGAAAATTCCATAGCTGGGCAGAGGGGCAACTTCTGAAATCATTGCTCCATATGCCATCATTTTCCAAAGGTGCAACCCTGAATGCATTACTATGAAGACATGGTTGTTAGAGATTTTTGAGAGGAAGTGCTATTTTTGGTAAAATTAGACAGCTGATCTCCCCTGCTTGGCTTCCTCCAGATGTATCCATTTGTGAATCCCATCATCCCATACTCTTCAAATATCCTCATTTGACTGCGAGAGTCTGAATAATCCTTTGTACTCCCATTTTTTTTCTTCTGCTTTTAAAATACCCCAGTTTCTCTCTACTTTTCCCACTCCCCCCTTTGTCCTCAATTTACTTCGACTGCTGCAAACTAAGTTTTAAAGTCACCGAATGCATCCAAGGAAGTAGACTTTAGTCTATGAAAGCTCATGCTGCCAACTTCTTTTTTTCAGTTAGTCTCAAAGGTGCTACAAAACCACTCTGCATACTGATTCTACTGAGTAAGGCAGCTATATCTTTGAGTATGAAAGTGTGGAAGTAGTTTTCACTTCTTTAACTCAGAAGCGGGAAGAGGAGAGGAGAGGGGGACTGAATCTTCCCTTTCCCAGTAAACTTGAGCAAAAGCAAACTGCTGCAGCCATTTCTAGTTTATCTGTACTTCCTCATTAATAACTTTTAACCCTCTTGTCCATATACTGATATTTCTTGGCCAGATATAACCCACTTTTAGCACACATTTATGCCAGTGTAATGCACCAACAGACTTCCAGGCCAAAGGTTTTGGCTGCTGGTGCCAATCTGGTGCCAAGCTCTTGTTAAGAAGAAAGCACCAGCATTGTACAGCTACCTTATGATGAAACTAAGAGCTTTGTGTAAATATGCCCCCAGGTGCCAAGTTCCCATTCTGACAGATTTCTGTGCCATTGACAATGCAGTTGACTCCTTTTTGTCTGTCCCTTCTCCACTGTCAGATATTTGATAGTACACTCTTTGAAACAAAGAATGGCACACAGGTGGATGTGGCATTGTACAGAACATTAGGAGCCCATCCATGCTGGCAGGAATAAACTAATGTAGGACCACTTCGTATAGAGAATCTCCCTATGTGTGTGCATGCATGCACACATTAACATTCTTAGTGAAAAGCTCTTTATAGAGATGTACGCTTACATCACTGTATTGGAAAGCACAACTGCAAAATCACAATTATCTACAAGTGCAGAACAGCCCTTTAATCCAAGCAGTTTCACTGTGCAGGTTCCTAGCCTGGGCAACAAATTCCTCCTCTCGGTTTCCTGAGCCTAATGATGTCCCTAAGGCTTAGGGAGCTCATGTTTTGAATGTGAAAGGTTGTCTGCAAAGGTCACACAACTCACCTACCTGGGCTAAGGCACCAGAGCACACACATGTACTAGGAACCTGGCAGATGGCATGCCATTTACTGCTGCCTCTTCTTGGCTTTCTCTTCCTCGATCTGAATGAGAAACAAGTAGGGTTGGAAGATTATCTAGGGCCCATTGCTCAGTGGCAAGGCAGATGGTTTGCATCTAGAAAGATTCCTTATTGCAGAGGAAAGGTTCCACCTGCCTCCATGGCAGTGCAGAGAGTCAGAGAAGACACTACTTGGTTCTATGGACTGACGGTTCGATTTATCATAAAAGAATTTAATGGGTATGCAGCTACAGCAGAGGTGGGCAAGTGAAGCAGGTCAAGGGGCCAACTTTCTGATCTGGGACCCTCTACAGCAGTGATGGCGAACTTATGGCACATGTGCCAGAGGTGGCACGCAGAGCCCTCTCTGTGGGCACATGTGCCATCGCCCCAGCACAGAGTTTGTTACTAGAAAGCTAGAGGGACATGGCACTTTGCAATAAATAAGTGGGTTTTGGCTTGCAGTTTGGTCACTCGGCTTCTAAAAGGTTCGCCATCGACAGTCTGCATAGATTGCCAAAAACTGGGGGTGGGGGGCTGCCAGTGGAGCCAAACTGACAGTGTCTGGAAGCACGATTCTGGTTTTGAAAAGCACTTTTAAAACGTTTAAGCAACACAAGGGGCCCAGCAATATATTTAAATGATCAGATACTGATTCCAGAAGCTTCTACATGAGGTGATTTACCTTTTGGGATGGGGAGACAAGAAAAGGGCAGTCAGAGGATTATGGAAAGGTGTCATTTTTGTCTGCAATTGCAGTGCATGTGTGTTTGTGTGTGGGGGGGCAAAACAACCACACAGCTGCATATTTATTTCAGGATCCATAAGTTGGAAATCCTGACCAGGAGCTGGAGCAACCAGTGGTCTGGCATTTCAACTCAGAATATTACAGCCTCTCCAATTTGTCCGTTTGTCCCTGTTTTCCATCTCCTTCAGACATTTTGGGCAAAAAGGAGACTTAATAGACTTAAGACCCTCGTGCTGCATGGTTAGATCTTATTGGCTAATGCCATTTTCCATTGAAGGATGACAAAAATGGAGTACCCTAAACTTCCCCCTTGTATACAACTCAGTTTCATCTGCAGCAACTGAAGAAGGCGGAAGCCAAAATGTTTTGTTCATTTTACATTTTTCAGCTCCGTTCATTAATCACATCTATCTACATATATCTAGCTCCTTGAATTTGTCAGGCTTGGTGCTTATTTATTTGAATGGAATACACTGCATAATTGAACTTTAATGTTTCATGATTAATGATGCCACTAGGGCCTTCATTCTCTGATATCACAAAGGATTGTTCCTAGCTTTCAGGTTTTCGGTCCTGAGATTCCAGGGATAATTTTGAACCGACAACTCTAGTTAGGGGGCCAGTTCCACTTGTAATGGCAATGGGGTGGTCAGCGCAAAGATAAGACAATGACCCGGGGAGGGATATTGTGGACAGGGGTGCTGAATATCTCCACTTTGCAGCAATTCCAAAGCTACAGACTCAGGTGTTACATGCAATTACTTCTGTGTAGGTCACCAACAAGATTCTGGCAGTAATCCTGTTTCTAGTGTTCTGGCAATGAGTGCCAGACTTATTACAGAATAAATAGTAACACATACACAGGACGGAGGCATCAATTGTTAGAGGGATGTCCGGATAGAGCTAGCTATCTTTCAATGCCTATACTAATTTCTAATGTGCATGTCTACTAACCTCTTGTTTGCTTACTTTCCCACATGCCCTCTCATCCTGAATCTCCTCTACCCTCCAGCCATATTTTCTCTCCTCCACCACACCCTGTAGTAATCGGTAAGTAAAGGTATTTTATATGCCTTATAAAGAAGACAAAGCTTGCATCTTTCCCTGCCAGACTCCGTGTGTATGGAGGTGGGCATGGGACTGGTTGTTGCTCAGCTTCTGCCATGTCACCTCTGCTGGAGAGATCCATTACCATCTCTCACATTTCCCAATAGCCCTATGGTTTGTAGAAATACAAAAAACGAAAAGAAAAAATATATAAGATTAAAAAGAAAAACTTTACAGGGGATCCACTTCCACAAATAGGCCACAGAAGATTAAGCATTGTTGGTAACTATGGGATTTTAACTGAGTTTCAAAAATGTGGGGGGGGGAGGTAGAAGATAATTTGGGGAGAAGAGTGAAATGGAATGGAATATCACACAGTGCAACATTCTTTAACCTAGAATGTACATTCTTTTAGAAAGCCATTTTCTCCTGCTTCCTATTCTGCATTAGCAAGTTTCACATCCATATGCAAACGGCATCAAGTCTCAGTCTAAGGGTTTGGTATTATCTTGTGTGAAAAATCACCTTATGGCTATTTTTGCAGGATCTTTAAACAAAAGAAAGAAATCTCAGCATGAGAGAAGGAATCCCTGTATATGTTTGGTTCTGCTGCTGAGCGCAGATGCCAGCAGAAATGTTTCTGCGGATGGGTGGGCAAAGTGTGTCTGTGTATATATATATAATATGCAAGCTTAATTACCACATTCTACTGTCCTGAATCCAGGGCAGACCCAAGACATTTTACTGCTTGAGACAATATCATCTCTCTCACTCTCTAGTAAACTACCCAAGGGTTTTTAGCCACTAAAGCAAAACGTTAAATAAATTAAAATTCCACAAATTCCTGAAATAACTCAAATTTTACAGCCCTTTCATGACACCCCAATGCAGCTTCTTGAGACAGCTGCTTCACTTTACCCCAGAGTAACAGAGCTGGGTTTGGGAGGGTACACCGGTCCCTTCCCAGTAAACTTGCCCTTCCCAGGAGACTCAGGCAAAAGCAAACTGCTGCAGCCCCTCCTAGTCTTTATGCAGCCGTGCCTCTACATTTGTGGCTTTGATTTTTGCAAATCTGATTATTCATGGATTTGATTCATATGCTCTCTCTAGGAATCTCTAGGTCATCCATTGCAACCTTATAGTCAATGCTTGCCAGAAGTCACACCAGAGGACCTAGAAGTCCCTAGAAAGAACACTTCTCTAGGCAATTCTATGGTCAACTTCCAGCAGATGTTGACCACAGAGTTGCACTGCGGGACCTATAGATTTCTAGAGCGGTATTCTCTCAGGATAAGAGAATTTGTTTGTGGTCTTCCACTTTCCTGGGGCCCCTAACCCCAGCAACGGTATACTCCCCCCCCTTAATAATTCCCACCCCCCTCTTAACCACACTTTAATGTCACTTCCCCACACATATCCTAGTTTTTATCTGTGAAATCTTGGCAGGTATGGGCTCCTGAATGGCTGGCATTTGCCTACTTCTGCTCTAAACCCCCTCCCTCCCAAATAAACCCCTGAACACAAAGACTATTCCAGAGGAAGATTATGGATTCTGGGTTTCATCGAGAGGTTGCTCCCTGTGCTGTATATTTCTTTCAGCCTGATAAATTTGTGCAAAACCCATCTTGCCTCCTCTGAGAGATACAAGCAAACACCTCCGCAATTACTATCTGTGGTGGCCACAACGAGCAAACTAGTTTAAGATGAAAGACTTTGCAGTTAATGCTATTGAATTCAGTGGCGCTCAACCAGCATCAATCCAAGCACACCGACTTGTAGATTGCGGCGCTCAGATAATAGCTGCCAACTTGTCTGGTATACAAACGAACTCTCTGGCTGTAAATATGTACAGTATAAGGGAGGATGTATTGTTAAAGCCTTGGCATGTTATTTGCTCAGAGGAGAGTAGTCAGTGCCTCCAGGAGTAATGAACAGGGCTGCCGCATGTTTTATGACAGGCTCCTGTGTCTTTAAAGTTGGCACGATCAGAGAGAGAACTTCCCATATTATTTGCATGCATGAAGCACCCAGTTTAATGCCCAGTTAAAGAGCTCATCTGACTGAGCTCCCCTCACTTTTGAGAGAGAGGGGTGCCAGAGCAAGTGAGTAAAGAATAAAAAAGAGCTAGATTTACCAATGCTCTCATTTAGCATCAATGCTATTTCATGGCAGGTTGATGTTCAACAAGTGAAGCTACACTTGTGCAAATTCAGACAGCCATACAGCCACCAAAGCAAAAGCAGGGAGCCTCTTGCAGCTGAAGATACAAATTAAGACTCTTTTTTTTTTTTGGGGGGGGGGGGGGTTGCAATATTTTAGAATAGGAAATTGCTGCTTTTAAAACCCCTAGTTTCTCTCTCTTCCTCTCTCTTTCCCCCTTTCAGTTGATGCAAACTGAATTCAAAGTACAAAAAATAGTTTGTACTCCATTAATTCAGCAAAGGAGAGAAGAGATTCCGGGGAGGACACAAAGTGAGGGAAAGAAGTCCAGGGATGTAGATAGGAGGGACAAAACAATGGCAATGTCCCTCAGATGAGAATTCTGTCCAGCTAATGAAATTCTTTTTAGTCTTCATTCTTTCATCAGAGATACTGAGGCCCTGTTTGCACTGGCCCAATAAAATGGCTGAGCAATGCATGGCCCAAAGCTTGGTTCTGGTGCAAACAGAGCAGACTATTTCTGGCCGGTTCAGAACCTGATCTGATAGGCAAAGTCCATGACAATGGCCCAAACCACTACATTCTCACAAGATTTTACAGTCAAGGAGTACTGGGCATGGTCTTCTGAATCTCCCTTTATTTGCTCTTGCACTGATGCTCTCTTTGCCCTTCCTTGGCCTTTCCTCCATCCTTGTCTTGCCCATCTAATATAAACTGCAGGCCTTCAGGGTTCAGGGATGCACCAGTTATATCTCATTCTGCATTTGCTTCAGGCATTACAGTGTTTAATAGAAAATAACTGTTGGAAGATGGGAGGATGGATGGAGAGGGAAGAAGAGGAGAGAGACGGGTGAAATATCACCCTAGTATTAATCAAATAGAAGGGGGTGACTCCAGAGAGCAGATTTGGGTTCCCATTAAGCAAGGGACAAAACTGAAATGAATAAGACTTGCAAAACTGACCAGTGCTTTCATATCCAGACTGTCCTAATGTGGCAGGGACAGTCCTAATTCTTCCTCTACTTTTTCAGCTGCTGTTAAAATGTTCCAGATCATCTCTCCTTTTCCAACTTTCCCTCTTTGTTCTCAGCTTACTTTAATTGCTGCAAATGGAGTTCAGAGTCCAAAATTATTTTGCACTCAGCTCAGCAAATGGAAGAAGAGGGGAGAGGAGAGGCTCTTCCCAGTAGGCACAAGCAGAAG
>NC_056530.1:18584129-18593392 GCF_019175285.1 Sceloporus undulatus
CAGAAGAAACTGCTGCACCCACTTTTTTGCATGCCTTTTTCTTCCTCATTCTAAACTTTTGCCATCTTGACCACAATCTGATATGGTTTGGCCACACATGTTCTGGTTTTCACTTGTGCAGTGTTGGAGGGCATGCATTCTGTATCAAATCTCCTGGCCCAGTTCTGACTGGTTCCAGGTGTAAGAGCAGGAGGATGCTCTGATGTCACTGAAGAAGCCTGGTTGCTTTTCCTCAGGTGTTATCCCTGGTTCAAAGCCCCAGATTCTGAAGCCCGATAATGGAACAAGTAAATTCACGAGGCTCTTAAAAAACATGCTAAGCATACAGATTCCTTTTGGTCAGGTTTGTAAGGTGAATATAAAACCTATAACAATCCAGGGTAGGAAAGGCTGGGCTGCAATAATAACCTCATGAAGGCAGGCTAAAAAGTAACTTGGAAGGAAATGACTCCACCATGATGCCAGAGCAGAACCTAACCAGGCCATAGGAACTGAAGGAACTCTCAGGGTGCAATGAGGAGAAAGGCTCATCAGTGCCTGACAAGAGTTTATTTTTGCTGCATGATGCTGTTTGTATGCTCAGTGTTATAACCAGAGGCCCATTCGCACTGCATAACTGTAGTAATATTATTCCACATTAACTGCCGTGATTCAGTTTTCATCTGTGAAATGTCCAGATTAGGCACTTGCCGTTAGTCCTTTGCCATCTTAATTTTTCAGCTGCTTTTAAAATATCATTATTTCTCTCTCACCCCACTTTCCTCTATTGTCCTCACTTTCTTCCATTGCTGCAAACTGAGTTCTAAGTACAAAAGGAGTTTTGCATTCAAGCCTGGGACAGATGGGTCCGAAGTGGCGTGCTGCCACCAATACTAGGGTTCAGGAGCGCGTAGTAACCGCATGCTCCCGGACCCTAGTGTGTAACAGCGGCGGCATTATTGCGGCGTCCCATCCACATGGGCACTGCCATGATGACATAAGTAAAGTGCAGCATTCAGAAGTTGCTGCACATCACTTATGTCAGCAGTGTGCCAATGGCGCACTTATGACATGTGCCAGGCACCTTTAAAAGAATCATTTTTTTCCAGGTTCTTTTTACTGTGGAGGGTTGCCGCGTGGTTTGGCTGCTGTGGCATCCCTCCAGAAGAAAAATGCACACCTACAGCCCACCTTTTCGGGGCAGTATGTACCATGCTTCAGTTAACTCAAAAGTGGGGATAGGAGAGGGCAAGGGATCTGGCCTTTTTTGGTAGGCTTAGGCAAAATCAAACTGCTGCAGCCCATGCTACCTTATGTGTTAATCCTCAATAATTTCTGCCATCTTGATCACACTCTGAGGTTGTTTGGTCACACATGTTCAAGTTTTCACCTGTGAAATATGGAGGAGTATGGGACTGGCTGTTTATGGAAAGGCATTTAGAATTCTCAGCCAGAGCCTCCCAAAACTACAAACTCTAGGATAGAACCACAGCAGTTAAAGGACATAATAATACTATAATTGTGTAATGTGAATGGGCCTCAGGTCCGCTAAAAAAGGTGACATTCTGAAGCAATACAAAAGCCCAGTTCTGCCACCCGGGTATTAACCACATCTTTCTTCTTTTGCATAATTTATCCTGCTTTTATTTTATTTTAAAGCCTTTTTTGCATAATCTTTCTTCTGCTAGTTAAGGGGAAGGACAAGGTGCTTAGATCATACTTTAAGATTTTGTTCGGCCACCTCTTTGGCTTCAGGGAGTTATGTAGGCATTGCACACAAACTTTCAAGCATATGGTCAACACTGTAATGGCTAGAAATTTGCTTCAACCCTTCAAGGTAAACAGATTCCCAGAAAACTAAATTCTACTGTCAGTGTCACATTCTGTGAATTTTTCATACTCCTGTGCTATATAACAAAAGTTGTGCAGAACTATAGAGAAAAATCTGCATTTGAAAATAAAAACCAGAGTCTTGCATTATTGTATCCTAAGTTCTGCATTTTTATATATATAAAAAGCAGAAGTCTAGCTGCTTGAGAAAACGGTGAAAACTGAGCACATTCACATGCAATTTTTGTATTTTGCATAATTTATCTTGGAAAAAGCATTTAAGAGAACTGGAAGAGGGTTGAACAAGGCTTTGTTTCCTATACTGTAGGGTTTTAAAAATCCCACCATATTTTTTTTTTAGTGAAATAGATCCTACAAATGTTGCAGTGAAAACAACACATCATGGGAGCCACAAGATCACTGCATCAAACAGTAACCCGTGTCTTCTCTTTTTGCCCTCAGTAATGTAGTATACAACACAAACAAATTGCACAACACAACCACATTCCAAATTTTCTCTCTGCAGCATCACTGGATCAAAGACCTACACATTTGAACAAGGTGGCAACAGCAGGAAAAGCAACCGCCGGAAAGGTGCCAGAAGCAAGGCTGACATTATGCCATTATAATTTAATGGGTAATTCTCAATGTGTTTGTGCTGTCCTCTTCTTGACAGATTTGGAGTTATGGCTCCTCTAAATATATGTTAGAAGGAGATGCAATTCTGTGTCACGGAAATGCCCCTGATGAAGGCAGCAAAGCACACAGGGAATAACATAATTAAATTACAATTGCACCCTATTGGCCTTATCTCTTGCAGTTCTCTGGTTTTCAGTAGGAGTTAGGCATCTCCTGTCACCTTTAGTTGTGCTCTCCCCAACATGGTGCCCTCTATAACTACAACCCCCATCATCCCTAGCCAGCATGACCATTTGACAGGGGTGATGAGAGTCTGGGGACACCACATTCAGGGACGTTCCACCTTTAAACAATGCCAAAGTCTCTTCACCAGAAGGATAGAAGAATTTCCTACAACTGTAGGAAGGAAGCCCTGTTGGGACTCAGCCAGTGTTTTCAAGTTACCTGTTTGGACTACAACTACTAGAATCCTCCAACCAGCATGGAAACTGGTCCAATGTGTAGACAAAGGCCAGCTTGGGGGCAGAGTCGGGGCATAGCGTCCATATGATGCATGCCCTTGTTCTGCCCCCAGGGCAATGTGACACCATGCACCACTCCACATGGCATCGCAGGGCTCCTTTGGCGCTGCATCTGCATGATGCAGTGCCAAAGGAGCAACGTATAGATGTGGCTATTGCACCTTTTCCAGGGTGCAAAAAGGAGCCTGGAAAGACCAGATTGGGGCCATGACGTGCTGTTGTCACGGCCCTGATCTGGCATAAAAAAGGGTGGCTGGAGGCCGCCCTTTTGGGGCTGTATGTACAGCCCCTGACCAAGGATTCTGGCAGCTATAGTCCAAAAAAAGTATTTTCCCCCCAAGTGTTGGGCTCATTATATAACTAGCACAAATGTCCACTGACATATTCCATACATTCCAAAGTTTATCTTTACCCTAGTAAGAGTGACAAACTCTTCCAGCCCACACACTCCAAATGTGATCTCTGGATACTAAATCTATACCCTACCCCAAATGCTTGACTGTTTCTGGTACAAGAGCAGTAGTGAACACACAAAAACCCTCATTATAATTCCATCTGAAAGAGGCTTTGAAGTCAATGGGGTTGCAACATGCAACTGGCAATTAATAAACGGAGAAGATTTCTAGGAAAATAAAACAGAAGGGAAGAAAGACATAAATAAATGAAGGGGTGGGGGGGTGGGGACTCGAGTGTACAGTCCTTTTGTTCATGAAATATACAGTTGAGAGATAAGCAGTTCCTCCTGGAAAGGGAGAATGGGAGTCATTAACACTTGGGAAGCTGCCAGGAAAAGACTGTGTGAAAAAGTGCAACCAAAGAAGCTAATGTCATTGAATTCAAGAGCTGGCAGACATTCCAAGCAGAGATTTTGCTTGAGGAACTGTGCCCCCCCCCCCCACCCCCCCTCAAATAATGAAGAATCAAAATTGCCATGCCCACTTCTTGGTTTCTGTCTAGAGACAACAGACAGTTACCCAACAAGAAACACCATCAGGAGGGGTCATTCTTACCACTGTGTCTTAAAGAATGGGGATTCCATGCCTTAAAAACTTAGTGGACTGGACTCAGTGGCCTTAGTGTTCTTCCAAGGACTTTGGAGCAGCATGGTGTTGAAGGACTGTAGATCCAACTCTCAGCGCTGGCCTCCCCACAGCTTTGGTGAAGTGAATTCATAAGATCTCTCGTGGTCTCCTAAAAGAAGTCTGTTTGATGCCAAAACTGGGCAAAGCAACATCCCAACATCTCTAACAGTTTGCCTGGTCCTAGGCTGACTATAATGGTCCGCAAATCTGAAATGACTGGGGATGGGCAGTGGTGGTGGTGATGGAGACCATCCCATTTTCTACAGAGCTTCGCATCCCAGCTCGAACGCAAGAAATCGAAAAGTGAAGCCCCTAAGTTGAATGCAGTCAGCTGCTGAAATTTTGACACACACACCCCTCCCCAAATAAGAGTAAAAGAAAGAGCAATGGGGAAAAAAACCACCCCTAAAATAATAAGATAAGAAAAACCCTCTGTGAAATTGGCATTCCCGGTTCCGTGTATTTGAAAGACGAAAGGTCCAATTGGCCCAAGGAGAAGAATGATGGCGATTCAGAATGTCGTCGCAGAGGTGAGGAGTCAGGAGGGCCGTGTTTGCAGTCAACCCTTTTGAGCCCTGTGTCTTTTCAGTTATGTGTTAAATATCAGGTTTGACTGGAAGTGTCTGAGATGGAGTGTGAAGATCAATGGCTGTAGAAACAAATGCATATTTTTTTGTTTTGTTTTGTTTTTGTTTTCTTCTATTCCCTCACAGTGATGGGGTTCTCGATTAAATTTTCATTTCTTGCTCTCTGCGTCTTTTCCAGAAAGTAGAGATATGTCACCTTCTTCTCCACTCTCTCTTTATCTCTCTCTTTCCCCCCCTCTCTTGGATTCTTTCCCTTTTCACTTGTTTCCTTTCCTTGTTCTGCTCCATTTCCTGGCTGTCCTAAATCTTAAACAACAGAGTCACAAAGGCAGATGACAGCAAGCCCAAGAAGAGGGGAGATCCCATGCTTGCTGCTGCCATGTTTTCCAGGGAACCTGGTCCTGTGGGGCGGAGGGGGGACATGGGGAGGAAAGAAAAGTTGGATTAATTTTTGTTCTCATTTCCATTAGAATTCCAACGGTCTACAGAATATTAGACAGTTATCATAGTTTGATACCCCTTTAACTGTCAGAGTTCTCATTATGCAATCCTGGGATATATTGTTTGGGGAGGGATGCAAAATTTTCCGCTAGAGAAAATTCAGGGGAATGAAGAAGATCTTTCCAGCAGATAATTCTAAGATGGAGTCATGACAGTTACAGTTGCATCAGAGTTCTATATCTGATGAAAGGGAAGGGACTTAGGCAAGATATTAATATGGCTTAGAAAAATGCTTGCCTTAGTTTTAGGAACTGTCCTCCTGAAAAACAAGTGATGGCAGTGAATGGTTACATCCTAACATGTTCCTCCCTGGCTGCATCCACACTATAGAATTAACCCAGTTTGACAGCACCTTAATGGCCATGGCCATTCAATGCAATGGAATCCTGAGAAGTGTAGTTTGTTGTGGCACCAGAGCTCTCTAACAGAGAAGGCTAAATGCCTCACAGAACAACAGAACTACAGTTTCCAGAATGCTATGGCATTGAACCACAGCAGTTAAAGTGGTGCCAGACTGGATTATTTCTGCAGTGCAAATGCAGCCACTGATGTATAAAGCTTAAGGACTTTCTGATAGCAAGGGAAAAGGACTAGGTTGTGTACCTGGAAAGAGTCTGTAGAAGGTCAGTTTAGATGCCTGGCCTGGAAAGATAACCTGAACATCTAGGAATGTTAGCTGGATGGAAAGTTACGTCAGCACATGCTCAAAGTAGCAACTTTAAATATACTCTTTTATTGTGTACAAGCCAGTGCTTCTGGATTTTCCTGTATAGCAGCCTGACTGTTAGAATGAAAGACAGAAATGTATTTCTTTTCATAAAGCAAGATCTTTTTTTAAAAAATTAACATCTAATTTAAAAGGAAAGTAAATGTACATAATCCAAGGGGTGCTGTGATCTATATTTGGGAAGCATCTAAGCCAAAAGGTTGGGAAGCAGAGGTTGGTGTGCGCTGACTGAATGACCTTTTACTGACTTCTTACCAGTAAGATGTGCAGAGTGGTGTCCTCCCTTTTGGTGGTGTCAAACTCTGGGGAACACAAATGGACCACGAAGTGAGCTTGGCCCCGCATCTATCAAAAGGGGCTCCAGTCTCTGAGAAAGGAAGGTCCAAGAAAGCCTCGCCACAACCCAGTAGATGCCAAAAGAGGGGAGTGGAGAAGGAGGAAAAGGAGATACTCACTGAGAAGCCGTAAGCTAACATTGAATGAGCCCAAGTTGTTAGATGCCAGGCAGGTGTAATTCCCATAATGCCGATAAGTGACGTTTGGGAACAGCAGTATGGAGCGGGTCCGCTCATTCTGGATCTGCAGTCCATCCAAGCCGCCGACTAGTCTGCAAGGAAGAGAGAGTGGAGGGAGAGCATGTTTGGGACATGTTTAAAGCATTGTGCGCCAAGAGGCAATGACTGAAATGAGCAGTTTCTTATGGGGATCCATCCACACTACACACATATAGAACTATTATTCCACTTTAACTGCCATGGTTGCATGCTATGGAGTCCGGAGGCTCATTGTTTGCTGAGGTACTGGCGAGTGCTGCTTAAAAATTCTCAATGCCCAAATCTAAGCTACAAATCCCAGGATTCCACAGGATGGAACCATGGCAATTAAAATGGAATCATAGGGCTATTCCTCTGTAGCGTGAATGGGCCTCTGATCTCTATGTGTCTGGATTCGTCGTGAGAGATTTAATACCTCATTGAGAAGGTGACCTTCCAGGGACTTTATGCATATGCAATGATTTGCTTCTCCTTTTCATTTATCTGATCTTTTCTCCTTTTTTGATTTTTTCATGTGCAAATAGCCATGCATTTTCAATAGATACATACTTTCTTCTGAAGAAGCAGGGGAAAAAGTTTGTCCCCTTATTTTGCACCACAGAGGCTATTTCAAAGTCTTGGGAGGGAGTCATATATTAAACAAGGACCAGTTTGGTTATGGCACCTCCTCTGAGGAACTCTCTTTGGAGTTCCACAAAACTATATTGTGTCAGGAGGCAAGTAAATCCCCCCCCCCCCTTTAAGCTAGAGTTAATAGTATCATTTCATTGAAGACATATACACTATATGGTACATTATAGGAGATATAAAATTCCAAGAGATGAGTTTCTGAAGAGAGCTAGTAGCTAACCCAAACGATCTGGAGAAATTCCCATATTTGCTATCCAATACTGCAAAGTCTATTATGTTTAATACCGCCAAATTCATGGTGAAAAACAGCTACATTTAGATTAGATTTTGAGGATAATAGTCTTGTGGACTCTGTGATAAATATATGCATCCTCATTCGAATGGATTGTGTACCATTGTGACATGCTTCATATTAAACATTATAGTAATATTCATTTAAAGGCTTATTGTTTTATCTGTTGAAGAGCCAACTCTGATTTTGAAAGTTTTAAAAGGTTTGAATAATCTTTCTATGACTGCAATTTGATGGCTATAATGTATATGATTGTCGTGAATAAATTGTACTTGTACGTTTTATGTGGCACTGTCCAGCAACAATTAATCACGACTAAGACTTGTGTGAATCATTGGCATTAAGGAGAAACTAAGTCCCATTCCATTGCTGTCAAATGGACTTATTTGTGAAATGTTATTACTGAACTATGCTTATGAGAGATGGTTTTATGACGGTGTTGATATACTGTGGATGTCAGTTTCTAATCCTTGCGTATGCTCTCTGGAGTTGCCAGAGTGAAAACCGGAGAGGACTCCTGTACCTTCAACAGTTGTGCAGAAGAGGGAAAGTGTAGTGGTTTGAGCACTGGGCTATGACTCTGGAGAGGGCAGTCCGAATCCCACTGGGTGACCATGGGCAAGTCACACACTCTCAGACTCATAGGATGACAATGGCAAACCCCCTCTGAAGAACCCTGACAAGAAAACCCTGTGATAGGTTTGCCTTGGGGCCACCATGCGTCAGAAACAACTTCAAGGCACAAAACAAGAAAGTCACAGTGAGTCCGAAATGACTTGAAGGCACACAACAACAGAACTTTCTAGTATCTCTAGGAAGCAACAGATATCACTAGACAAATTCTGCTGATGCACTCAAAGGGTTCCCTGACATTTTCTACACCTCTCCGGGCCACTTTCCCCCACCACCAATGGCTGTTTATCTCTGTTTGGGCCTGTCAGACAGGCAATTCATCTTCTGTAGCAGCACCATCCCCACCGCAGCAGTAGATTCAGAGACCCAGCTCACCATCCTCCTCTCTGTCTTACAGCAGTGTGTGTATGTGTAGGCAAGCATGCAACTCCTAAGAGGGATGCTTCATCATTATTAAACGTGACAGCAAACACAGTATTCCCCATACATACATCCCTATCATGTTAAAGCACTCACCTAACCAACCCTCTCTCCATGTTCCAGCTTTAAACCTATGAGACTCCCCTAGCCTGGTTTGTATTAGATTACTCCACATACCCTGTGACTCAGCAAGCTGAACTCAGGTCTGCTGGTTGTATATTTGTGTCTTGGAGGTTCTTGACAGTTTCCCTGTTTCTACAATTCCGAGTAAGCAGTACAAACAGCAAGTCTACTTCATCCACACTGGGCACTCTTCCATTACCTCTCTCCCTGCTCTCCACCAGGGAAAAAAGTAATGTGCGCTCCATTAACTGAGCAGGGAGAAGAGGAAAGTCCTGTTCTTTCTAATAGGTTCAGGCAAAAGCAAAATTCTGCAACCTCTCATAACCTTGACCATCTTGACTATACCAGTTTTGCTTGGCCACATAGAATCATAGAATCGTAGAGTTGGAAGAGACTGCAAGGGCCATCCAGTCCAACCCCCCGCCATGCAGGAAATCACAATCAAAGCATCCCCGACAGATGGCCATCCAGCCTCTGCTTGAAGACCTCTAAGGAAGGAGACTCCACTACACTCCGAGGGAGTTTGTTCCACTGTCGAACAGCCCTTACTGTCAGGAAGTTCCTCCTAATGTTGAGCTGGAATCTCTTTCATCCATTGCTCCGGGTCCTAGTCTCTGGAGCAGCAGAAAACAAGCTTGCTCTTTGCTGGTCAATGACCGAATAAACTTTATTACATTATTACAAGCTTGCTCGCTCCTCAATATGACATCCCTTCAAATATTTAAACAGGGCTATCATATCGCCT
>NC_056530.1:18593492-18730402 GCF_019175285.1 Sceloporus undulatus
ATCCATTGCTCCGGGTCCTAGTCTCTGGAGCAGCAGAAAACAAGCTTGCTCTTTGCTGGTCAATGACCGAATAAACTTTATTACATTATTACAAGCTTGCTCGCTCCTCAATATGACATCCCTTCAAATATTTAAACAGGGCTATCATATCGCCTCTTAACCTTCTTTTCTCCAGGCTAAACATCCCCAGCTCCCTAAGTCGTTCCTCATAGGGCATGGTTTCCAGACCCTTCACCATTTTAGTTACTCTCCTTTGGACATGCTCCAGTTTCTCAATGTGTCCCACCTTTCTTCTATGAAACGTTGGAGAGTATGCAGCTGAAGGATATGGCTGTGGGCTGGATGTGGATTTAATTGGAAGTTTCCCAAATCTGAACTTTGCAACCGATTCATGCAGAGCCGGAAAAAAGAGCAGCTGAAGCCCCAAGAACCTGCCCTCTGACCCTCATAATAGGAATAGGCCTGTGGGAGAGGAGAAGCAAGCACATAAACACATGCACTTGTTTGCAGTAGGGATGGGAAAATATCCATTACTGTTTCCTTCCAGAAAAACGTGCTTCCTGGGGCTCCAGAGACGAATACTGGTTTGATTCTGAATAAGTAGAACAGAGCAAGGGAGAAAATTTCTTTTCAGTTCGCAACATCTTTGGGGGAATTCTTCTACATGCATTTTTTCTGTACAAAACACCCCCACATTTTCTGCACAGAAAACACATTTCTTGCACCCAAACCCAGCATGTTTCCTACACAGGAGACTGTGTGTTTTACACACATATAACACAGCTTCTTGCAGAAAAGACAGTGGGTGTTTCTGCACAGATTAACTCCCTGAAAGAATTCCTGGGTGCAAATACTGGGAGAATGCTGTGGATAAAGTTTTGCATGCTCCTGCAGTGAGTAACATCCCAGGGAATCTATTCACTCTTGCAAGGGAGGATCAGCAAAATGGAGATTTATATCCCTAGTTTCCAGAGCTGAAAGTTAGGGTTTGGAAGATGACAGAGGCTGGATTTGGCTTGGGGTGGAGCTTTATAATAACTTGTCCTGCTTGGAGATCTGTTAAGGATTAGAGTTACAGGAACCCTTCTAATCTAGTAACCTAAAGCAGTCAGTGCCAGGCACAGCAGAAGCAAGAACAGCCATTTTCCTGCGAGAGGGAAAAGAATAGAAAGGGAAATGGGACCTATCTGGAGGAAATGGTCAAAGTGGTGTCTGCATGGGGCAAACTACTCTGGGAGCAGACAAATATATTGTGGCCCCAAAGCTGTCTGATCTGCCCCTATTACCTGGGGTCTTCCATTGCAACACTGGATGGCTGTTTGCATGCATGTCCTGCTGTGCCACATGGTGTGCTACAGCAAGTCACTCACTGTGTCAGGCTGGGTGCCTTGCTCTGGTCTCAAAGTGAGCAACTCATGGCAGTGATGGTCATGCCAAGGGGGCGAGCATGCAAACAATCACCCAGTGTCACAACACAGGGCCCCAGAATTTCTGGGAAGGTCCGGAGCAAGCAGTGAGTTAGTTTAATATGTGTTAAGGGAGTTAAAGCCTGGGTCTGGTGCTAAACTGGCCAGTCTGTTTGCACCAGATTCGGAGATTGGGCCCTGCATTGTCTAAAGGATGGTAGAGGAAGATGTTTATTTGGCTCGGTCAAACAGGGCCCAAGTCAGATAATGCAACTCTGGTGACTCTATGAGTCCTCTCCTGACTTGCTTCCTCCTGCTCCCTCCTGCAGGATCAAACCTGATTCAAACTCAAGTATTTTTTTCCTTTATATTAAACATTTTAACTTCAGTCTAATGCAAACTTGGACTAAAATGTGTTATTTTTGTCCTGAGTTATAACCCTCAGACCATGAAAGTGTCTGAGATTCTTCTGGGAAGGAGAGAGTATTGTGGGACAAGTGAGAATTGGAAGTGGGACTGAGCTGCATGTTAAGACCGGTGTAGATTGGGCCTTGGCTCTTCAACAGCAAGGGAGAAGCATTCTGTACATGCCCAGAGGCACTTTCCCCTGTTTCATTTTCCTCAGCTAAAGTACACCCCAGTCCATTGATAGCTTGGAAAGCAAAGAAATACAGAGGAAGAACTACAACAGTGAATAGATGGCGGAATATTCTGATCTGATCTAAGGCAATTTCCCATGCAATTTTGCACCGATTCCCATTATTTATAAAGGAAAGGGGCTTTCAACAGAGTAGATGTTGCATTATCTTTTACTAGTGTGTTGTAAATGTTTTATTTCAGCTTTTATGTTTTATAAAATATCTCATATTTTAATTGCATTTTTAAAAAAAATCTCATATTTAAACTGTCCAGAGTCACAGATTGGGGAGAAAGGAACGCTAGAGATCCAATAAACCCAACAAACATGATTTTTAAAATGTTCATGGGAAGAGAGAGGAGGAATTTAGGACAAAAGAAAATGGTGCAGAAAGAGTTAAGCATATCCTCTCTCAACTCTGCTGTCCTTATGAAATCCAGAGCCCTCCCCACAATTGTTTAAGCAAATATAAAAAATCTTAGAGAGATCGGATTGTCAATGTCCTGTACATCATTTGGCCCTTTGCCCCAGCTCAAATTAAGTGCCATTTGCTTATTAATTGAAGACAACGTCAGGATTTTATGGCTGCAGTGATTTGATTGTATTAACTCCGCTCTGTGTTGCTTTGCTTTTACTGACAGCAATCAAACGTTTGCCTTTTTTAATGTCCTCCTTGTTGTTGGGTGGCTTCTCTCCTTCCTCTCCCCTCTTTTGGCCTTTGATGTTCAAGCGCACCCACAGCTATGTCGCTATTTCCTAATAAAATAAGACAAAGAGTAGCCGTATTCTCGCCTACACAGTTCTAACCACAAACAGCTCCCCTGAGACACACGAGGTTTGAACCATGAACTTTTATCACCAGCCTAGCATGGGAGCACTAAAGAGAAGCAACTGGGAGGAAAGCTTGGGTTGGAGATAATTGCACATCATCTTCTTAGGTGTCAAAATCGGAACTCCGCTCCCAAAGTTGGAGCCTCATTTGCTCATCTAGTGTGGAAGACTGGAATCATTTCTTTATTCCTCTCTCAAAGGGAAGAGAGGAATATTTCAAAGTATTTTAAAATATATATGAAAAGAATAGGTTTTCTGAGCATTCGGAGAGCTTGAGAAGGAGAATCATGGGCAGAGGGGAATGTTCACATTCAGGATATATGTTATACCATGAGCCTTTGGTATGCTCTGAGGTTTGGTTCCAAAATCCATGGATGCTCAAGTCCCACTGAATACAATGGCATAGTAAAATGGTATTCCTTATATAAAATGGCAAAAACAAGGTTTACTTTTTGGAATGTATTTATTTTAAAAATATTTCCAAGCCGTGGATGCTTGAATCCATGGATAAAAGAAATCTGTGGATATGGACGGCTGACTTTGTATTTAAATAAACCCCAAAAACACTTGTGGTTTTCTGCCCAGAAAAAATTTTGGGCAGAAAACGTGATTTTGAGATTTTCTGTGCAGAAAACATAAACATATATTTTCTGCCCAGAAACAAATACTGTATGTTGTCTATACAGTCCATACAATTCATAATCCTGATTTAGTACTTTTCCTCCAAAATATCTCAGTGTTTAGGACTGTCTTGCAATGGGAAGGCAAGTGTTAAAATTGGTTGTTCTGGTCTATGAGGATGAACTTTACGAAGGTTTACATCCCAACTCTTATGCCCATGCCAATTGCTTCCCCTGGGAGTCTGAATTCAGATTTATTGGTTCCTGCTCAATTGCCAAACCAAAGCAAGTATACCCATCCCTTCTCCAAAAGCAAAAGACACCCCTGGAGTGTAGAAATTATGAAATGGAGAATCCGGTGGGAACAGAAGTGGCAATGCTGGAACCTGAAGGTTTCCCCTGTATACTATAGTTGTGGCTGCCTATTCAGAATAACTGGAGGCTTTTTCACCTGCCATCTCCACGCCACAACACACCTAAGCAAATAAGCTAACCATGGAGGGTGCAAAGGAGCAAGCCAAAATGGTTGGGTGGGATGGAGGGATACATACAAGGAGGAGAAGCTTCCACTGGTTCATGTCTAAATCCACAACTGATCTAAAGGTTTGGTGGGGAGGAGATCTCTAGACTATAAAGTGGCAAATTAGTTGGTAAAGCAAGTACTCCTATTTGATTAGAGAACGCTTGGATAGTTACTATGTACCTACTATGGCATTATAACATGCACAGAAGAGAGGCAATTGTTTAGGGGTGGGGCGCCCCAACCTGCCCCAGCAAGCGCAAATACTTTTGTTTTCTTTTGCAAACCTTCTCAAAATGGAGGAAGACGTAAAGATGTGTCTCTTCCTGTTGCCATTTTAAGAGCAACCACAGATGAAAACAGAGGTATTTAAGAGGTAGTTTGCAGGAGTGCACTAGATTATTTTTGCAGCTTCTCATGCATGGGGCTCTCTGTGTGGTTTTAGTGCAATCATTAATCAAAATTCATACCATTCTTAATTTAATTTTGCAGTGTTGGGGAGTTTTGGGGGCTCCAGATACTTAACTTTTACCGTCCTGATATACAAGATCGTAACATAGCATGGAAACTGTAGGAAGTCTAAAGGAATATTTTGGAATCAATCACAACCTCCTTAATACTATATGGCAGTCTTTCCACATCTGGCAGCCTTCAGGTGTGTTGAATGGCAACCTTAACAACCCAATGGGCCAGGGATAATGGGATTTCTATTCAACCTGGAAGGAGCCATCCTGGAGTAGATTGCTATATTCCCTGCTACACAACTTGTTCTTTGCTTTCTTCTCTCCGCTTCGGACAGAAGCTGAATGTAGCCCCACCAGTCACGCAGTGGGACTTGCCAGGTATGTGACAAGCTTGCCCTTTTGCAGTCCCAGGCAGCCAGCCAAAACAGGGAATTTATCAAGCCTTCTTCGTTCCCCATGCACCAGGGCAATGGGACGCCATACATGACTGAAGGGTCACGTTCTGCTTGGCAGGTTGCAAATTAATCTGTGTTAAGTGACTGTGAGCGTGCGTCATGAGTTTGTTTAATAAGATTGCAAATTGGAAGGAGAACCACAGGGTCCTGTCTAACTAACGAGACAGCCAGCAGTTGCATAGAAAGTTGTCGTTGAACTGGGTTGGACAATTGTGTCCATTTTTTAGGCCGTTCCCCTGCTGTCTGTGCCGCAGCCAGTCCACTTCTGAGCTTAATGAAGGGCAGAGCTTGGGAAATGACTTTTAATTTTAAAAGAAGTGAGCTTGATTATGCTTGATTGTGGGTAATAAAGTGTTTCAAGCTAAAAGATGCTTCTGGTTTGGACCTTACCATTTAAATCTTTGACTCTACATAGCACTGGAATGGTACTGCTGAGAACATTCCTCACCTTGCTTCAGGGCAGGCATGGGGAAGTGCAGCTTGTGGGTTGCATAAACCTCCTATGGCTTTGTTTTGTGTTCCCACAGTGACCCCAAAACATCCTCAAGTCCCCAAACCCACTCCCCTCTCCAATTATTTTGGCCCAAAAATATTTATTTAATTAATTTATATCCCTCTTTCCCCGTAGCATAGGATTCATTGTTGTGTGCCTTCAGGTTATTTCCAAGCTATGGTGACCCCCAAGGCATGGGGTTTTCTGGGACTGAGAGGGAGTGACTCACCCAAGATCACCCAGTGGGTTTAATGGCCAAGTGGGGAATCAAACGCTGGCCTCCAGAGTCCAACATTCAAACCACTATACCACACTGGCTCCTTAAAACAAAGCATAACTTAAAAAATACATTAAAAAACTCAATTAGATCACAAATCTGTTTAAAAAACCAAACATAGTATAAAAACGCATTGAAAACAAATACACATAGGCACAACACATCCCATTAAAACCCATTTGAGTGGCAATGCTCTCCTTTTGTTCCTCTCTCCAGTAGCTACACTTCCATCAGAACATTCAGAGTACAGCTGCCCCATCTGTTTTTTGCGGAGGACCCTTTTGGGCCCCCCCCCCCCCCCCCGCTAAGATGGAAAATTGCCAATATTCAAGCCCCATTGGCTTGAATGGTGGAGCGTGCCCCATTTTGTCCACCTCCATTTGCCGCCCGTGAATGGGCGAGGGCATGGACTCCAAATTCATGGAAAAGGAGAGGCTCCTGTTTTATGGGCTCAGATTCACAAAACTAGCTCAGTGTTTTCTGCCAAATACCAAAGACCAAATACTCTTTGAAGGCTGTCACTGGTACTGCTCACCAGTAATGTCCAAGAAGGCAAAAGGGGTGACTTACTGTTTGTCATCTTTGAACCACTGAAATTCAGCAGGTGGCACAGCCATGGCTTCGCAGCGTAGCAGAGCTGTCTTCCCCAGCATGGGCCGCGAGTCCTTCATATCCGTAATGGTTGGAGGGTCTAGGAAGACAAAACAATGGAATGGAGAAACAGATTAGCATATGGAATATGTCAGCTTGTCTTCATCTCCTATAATCTCCAAGCCACTATGATTACTGGCTGGGGGATTCTGGGGCTAACAGTCCAAAAAAGGAATGTTTCCAAGCTCTGATTTAACCTTGCAGGGTCCTGTCCCTCAAAGAAGGACAACTCTGTGATTCTACGACATATGGCCAGTTCAGCACTGAAGCCACACTATTCCACTCTTAAAATAGATGATAAAAAGTCACATTTTGCCCCAGATCTTCCCAGAAAATTTGGAGCCTTCTGGAGTGACACTGGGCAGCTGTTCACATGTTTGTCCCACTGCATGCCCTCCTGCATCATCACTGGTGGGAGTCATTCCCTCTGAAGGTACCTAGCCTTGTGACCAATGCTGGCCATCTCGTTTTCAGCCTCAGGAGTGAGTAATTTACACTGGCAGTGGCAGCAGACAGCATAGTGGGACACATATGTGAACAGCTGCCCAGCATTGCTCTGGCATACTCAGGTAATGGAGGGAATTTAGAGCAGCCAGTCATAACGTTTTACTAGAATATTCTGGTCTGCCTCCAGAGTATTATGGCCCATGTGGATATGTCCCCAGTGGCATGAAGATACATCAGCTGATTCATGTCACAAATCTCTCATATAGCTTTGAATGCAGCCTGGAGTGACTCCAGAAAAACTACTGAAGGAATAATATAGCTGAGGCCAGATATAACAGTGGGCAAAGTGAGGCAGCCACCTCAGTGAACAGATGTTATGGGAAACAGAATATGGTCAACAGCTTGTGTCAGGTAGCCCAACCTTCACCACAGCAGTGATGTGTGGATCCATCAATGTGATGACAGTGAATCAGCCTTGGATTTTAATGGTGTTCCTCCCTTGTCTGTTCTGTGTTGAACAGGTCAGCAGAGCTGCTGTGTGACTCAGAGCAGCTATGGCAATAAAATTAAAGGTCGACTTGCCACCTCCGCAGCAAAGCACCCACCAGCCAACCTTCCCACAATGTTTGATCTAGCCTGTTACCCTTTCTAGGGAGTTGAAGGATGATTCAACTACCATTTCCTATCCTCCAACTGCCCCAGTTTGGCATGCACTTTCCAAATCCCCTGTTGTCTTACTTTTTGGCTGTTTTTAAATACCCCAGATTCTTTCTCCTCCTTCCACCTTCCCCTTCAGTCCTCAGCTTACTTCAATTGCTGCAAATTGAGTTCAAAGTGCAAAACTCAGCAAGGAGCAGCTCAGGCAAAAGCAGTCTGTTGCAGCCTCTCCTAGCTTGTGTTTTCTTCCTCATTAATAATGTTTGCTATCTTGACTAAATTCTGATGTTACTTGGCCCCATGTGCCCTGATTTGCATCTGTGAAATGTTGGAGGGTATGCCAACCTAGTCCTCAAAGCTAAATTCCTTATCTGGATTCAGCTAAAGCCACTTCCCACTAGAGAGGGGCAGAAAATGGAAGGGAAATCTTTCCCTTCCCTGCCACTGAGTCAAAAGCAATCTGCTGCAGCCTTTCCAAGAGGACAGAAATAAAGAGGCAATACAATACGACTTACAGTTGACAGTAATAAGGACACGCTTGCTGTCTGGTGTTGAGACACCGTTGGCCGTGATGCACTCATACTCTCCTGCCTGCTGCCGGTTGATCTCTGTGATTTCCAGGTACTCCCCTTCACTGGTGAATCCATCTGTGGAAGGGGGTCAGCGGGGCGGCGGGAAGGGGGTCAGGGCCAGCGGTAGGGAGACAGACACAAACACAGACTTACACACAAGAAAACACATACAACAACAACACTGTTATCAATGCCTCCAACATGCAGGGGATGCCTCTCATCAGAGCTGCAAAGACAGGGTGGGGGATTCTAGGTAAAACCCGGGGCAAGTTGAACCTGGAGTTTCAAGCAAGTTCATGTAAGAGGTGGCCCACCAAGGCAAGCATAACCCAACAATCATGGATGTTGACCTTCCCAGGACTCAATAACTGCTGCACTCCAGGTGTCATTGTTTTCACAGCAAGGCTGCTACTGGGTGTTGGGAGACCTGAGCTGACCGAGGAAAAGCTATGATACAAGGAGAACAAGCCCTAGCGGTTTCTCTGCCAGCACACACATCTTGAGCAGTTGTTGCCCATGGGTTGGTGAGAAGCAGCAAAGGGTCATCTAGTGTTGCTGTTGTTAACAAATTCAATGCTATGGAATTTTGGAGAAGTTTTGGGAGATAGGTAGCCTTCTCTGTCAAATTCCATAGGATGGAGCCATGACAGTTAAAATAGTGTCAAACTGCGTTAGTTCTGCAGTGTGACAGCAGTCTGGGAAGAAGAGTACCCAGATTCAAATCTCTGCTTGGTCATGGAATTTACCAAGGAGCCTTGGGCAACCACCTCCTCTAAGCAAACTGACCCTATGGGACCCTGCTTTGCTTCTGGCACTCCACCCTTTGCACCATGTACTCTCCCTTGCTTCACTTTGGCTGCATCCACACTGCAGAAATAATCCAGCTTGACACTACTTTAACTGGCATGGCTCAATGCTATGGAATTCTGAGAACTGCAGTTTATTGTGGCACCAGAACTATTTGAGAAAAAAGGGCTAAATGTCTCAAAAACTACAATTTCCAGAATTCCATCGCATTGAATATTGTATTGAGCCATGGCAGCTAAAGCACTGCCGTCGCTTTGCTCTCCAACAGCCAGTAAATGGCTGGGTTATGATGAGTGGGCAATGGTATAATTGCAATGGTATAAAATGGAAATACATCTTTGCATCTCATAAATAGGACACAAGCAACAGTCTCATTGTGGTGACATCAAAATGGTGGGTTCTCAATGGTCTGTTTTTGTCACTCAGTAAACCTAAAATGAATGGTATGTAGACTGGCAGATCTGATGAATCATGCAGAAACACTGTTCAAGGATGTCAGGTACTGCCATTCACCCTATTTCCACAGTGAGTATCTATTAATAAATCACAATTTCATGGAAATGATACTTTTGGACTACAATTCCCAGAATCTCTGTACAATGTGGTTGAGAGATTCTGAGTGTTGTAGCTCCAAAACTATCATTTAGTACCTTTGCATATTTCTGGCTTACAGGGAGATGCTGTTTGTGAATGCTTTTTCAGTTTGCTCCCCAGGGGGAACTAGCCATTTGTCAGGTTTACCTGCAGGTGCAACTTCCTAGAGCTCTACAAGTTAAATTGAGAGCAGATGTGATGGGAAGTGCAGAGAAGGATCTTGCCTCTCATGCACATATGTATAATTAAGCACATATGGAAATTAAGATCCCATGTTGCACAAAGCTTGTCACTTCACACACTGGAGCTGACAAAAGTTTCTTCTGAACCGTTCAGATTACATCACAGAGCAAAATGGCTACAATCATTCAGTGTAATAGTTCTGTGTCCTGAAGTATGCTATGTTGAGTCATTTACCACCCACTTCCAGACCTACTGTGAAATGGCTGCCAGCTCCCCGCATGGCTATTCTGTGCCTGGTGGAAAGCAGAAGGATTGCAGAAGCATGCTGCTATATATACATAGCCATTTGTTGCTGTTGTTAACAGCCGTGGAGTGGATCTTGACCCATGGCAACCCCATGGATGAGACATCTCCATATATAACCATACAAGAAGTTATTACATTGTTTGTTGAGCTTTGTCAGGGTCTTCTGGAGGTCTCAGTAGCTGATGTAATGATTTTGCATCTGGCAACAGTGACATAGCCAGATGCCTCTGCCCTTGCTCTCCACCAGGCACTGAATTGTCATAGAGGGGGTCACTTCAGTGGTCTGGGGTGGTCTGGGGAAAAGCCTTTGGTTGCTGCAGAGGGAGAAATACCAAAATACACATACAGTCGGTCCTCTGTTTATGTGAGGGAACTGTTCAAGACCCCCCCCCCCCCGCAAAAACGGAGACTCACATTTATTCAATCCCCACAGGCTTGAATGAGGTGTGCCCCCACAAGCGTGCGTAGGGTGCGCGCCCCATTGAGGATAACAGAGGTCTCCTCTCTGTGTATAATCAAGAACGCAGATCTCAAGTCTGCGAGAAAGGAGGGGCGACTGTACATATATACTGTATATACACATATGCCACTAAGAGGGTGCCAGTCAATGAGAGGGCCCTGCAATAAAACATAGGGGTATGACGCCTTGCTGTTAAGGCAAGTGTGAGAATCATGCAGTCCTTAAGATGCTGTTGACTGAAAGCCCCAGCAGTCTTAGTCAGCATGATGAAAACGGGAGAATGTTGCAAGCAGAAGACCAACAACATTTGGAGACAGGTGCCATTTCTACCCCTGTGTTAAAGTTTTCAAACAGCTAGTCAGCCACAAACTCTTCCAGGACACTTCACTGCAGTTCTTCTGCATGGTTTGCAATTCTCTCCACACCTTACCCCTAGAATTCTGTGGTCATGCTTAAGCCTCAATGGGTTGTGTTTGTCCCTCCAACATCTTCATGTTCCCTGCAAGCCTTTCATGTCTCTCTGCACCCATGTGGTTCCCTTGAGCCTAATGATACCTCCCCCTTTGGTGTGGATATAGTGGTTATGGCTATATTTCAACCAGCATGAAGACAACTGAGGTCACTATTAACTGCCCCCCCTCCCCTTTGCCTAGGAATCTGTGCAAAGCAGGCAGATTATACAAAACCAGAGCACAATAGACAGAAAATAGCTTTTAAAGGCGTATGAAACAGTGCAGGGATCCATGAAGCTGTACTTTTGAGGCCATTGAGCAACAGATATAGGCTGCATCTCCACTGTAGAATTAATGCAGTTTGTCACTGCTTTAACTGCCATGGCTCAACGCTATGGAATTCTAGAACTTGTAGTTTCTTGAGATATTTAGCCTTCTCTGTCAGGGAGCTCTGGTGCCACAAGCAGTGTCAAACTGCATTAATTCTGGTGGAATAAGTGGAATGTGGAGACATTTCATATGGACCTAAATCCTATTTCTAGTCCAAGGAAAAGCTACTGAGTCAGTTGGATTGCCTTACGTTTGAACTCACAATTTAGCAATAGATTGAATGAGTTGGTTCAAGATTGATCTATCCAACAGGATTCTATCCTTGGATAGTGGGTAACTATTCATCCATACCATAACTGCAGCACTAGATTCTCTGAGATTACAGAAACAGCCATTGCACATTCCCCATTTCATGTTAAACAGGCCCATTGGTAAATAACACAGTGAGTTTAGTAGAAGAGCAGCAGTGTAGCACAACCACTATGTAACTACACGAGCGTAGATTTATGCTTGGCAAGTTCAATATAGGATCTGAGCTATTATCTTCATTTCCCAAGTAAGATTTCATCACTTCTTCCCACTCCACTCAATCCAGTGCATTTCAGGCAACGTGTCAAAACTGAGAATCAAATCTTTCCAGATATCCTTTATCTCCGAAACCTAAAAATCCCAATACAGGTAGGGTTTGTACCAGAGCACTTTTATTATTGTCCTTATTTGTTGGAAACACTGATAAATTACTGCAGAAGGACTTGATCTCTTTTATTATTGACAGTATTTGTTGGAAGCAATGATAAATGATTGCATAAGGATGTGATCGCTCTGCTATTAACTGTGGTTCACACATAAATTGCCAGGCAGTAGAAAATAATCCTTGATGAGTGCAATATGAGGCATTGGCTAGACACAATTTGGAGAATTGAACTTGCACAGAAGCTGACACTGAATGGCTCAAGGACTTGATTAGAAAAACAAATACTCAGATGTTTGGGTTCCTTTTATTTTATTCATAAACAAGGATTATTATTATTTTTACCCCATGGCCTTCTTGTCCTGCACATTATGTACTGGAAAAGTGTTTTTAAGCTGTTTAATTTGATTGTTTTCAGACAGAGGGGCTATTTGGCTCCTGCTCTAGAATGATTCTTTCCTATTATGATGACCATGGTATTTAAACTAGTGCATGGTTATCCATATTTAAACTGGTGGATTGGAATCCTGTTGGTTAGAAGACCCATTCAATGAGAGATTGAATGATAAGTCAACACATAGATAAATGCCAATGATTCATTGGGCCTACTTTAGGTAGGACTAGCAACAGAAACCAGACCATGGGTTAATGTCTGCTCACCATCTTTTTCTTTATAGGTTTGCTTAAGCTGTCTCTTTTTGGGGATTCCTGTTTCTTTTATCATGAAATCATTTTAAATAAATACATGAGAAACACAAAAACCCCACATCGCCATTATTGGAATCAAAAGGGGTGTTCCAAAAGAGCGACTGCAGAGCAAGGTGCGTGTACATAAAACTGATCAGAATGCTGTACCAGGAGAAAGTTGCCTTCTGCGACTCAAATAAATGAGTCACATTAAGCTTTTGCTGCTTATGGGGAGAAAACAAGAAGCTGAATGAAGCAAAGAAGATTCATTCCTTCTGTCTCCAAAAGTTTGCTCTGCTCTCTACTCTTTTGCCTTCCATTTGTGGAATTTCATTAGCCATTTCCCACATCCTTCCAAACCTATTTGGTGTTATGTGCCTGGTTTGTTGTTCATCTTCCCTGACTCAGTTCATAGGGAAAAGTGGGTGAGAAATATATATTACTCTCCAGTATTTTACATTGGCTATTTTGTTACTTAAGTGTAACTAGGTAAGGCAGTGGTGTCCCCATCTCTGGTGTCACCCATTGATAGGGGGTTGCTGGAGGGGGGCAAAAAGGCATATTTGTCCTTCTTCACTACAGACGGGACCTCCTCAGGATGAAACTGCCACCGTGGTGAAGCCGGGAGGAGCATGCTCAGCCTTCTTCTTCACCACTATGATGGTCTTCTAAAGGTCAGGGTGGGGGAACATGCTTGCCCCTTTTCACCTTACAGCAGGAGAAGGGACCAAGCAGGTGTCACCCATGTTCTGGGGTATCACTTGAAGTGGACTGCAGCCACCACATTCAACTAATGATGCCACTAAAGTAAGGTATTTTGGCCTGATATCCCTTCTGAGCCCACCTTATCAGGAGCCAGATCAAGTGAAGAAAGTCTAGCTCAGTGATGGTGAACCTTTTAGAGGCCGAGTGCCCAAACTGCAGCCCCAAACCCACTTATTTATTGCAAAGTGCCCTGTCCCTCTGGCTTTCAAATAACAAATTCTGGCAAACTCTGTGCTGGGGTGACGGCACATGTGCCCACAGAGAGGCCTCTGAGTGCCACTTCTGGCATGTGTGCCATAGGTTCGCCATCACTGGTCTAGCTGCTGATCAGGGGGCAAAGTGGATGTTTCCAGCTCCCTTCCAACCATGGCGAAGCTGACACAAAGAGCTATGACAGGGCTCCTGCTTCTGATTGTATCAGCCTCACTTGCTGGTGGGAAGGGAGGTGGAAACATCATCCTGTCTCCAGTTGAACCTAAGGTAGGACTCCTTTACCTGATCTGGCTGCTGGCTGTTAAGATGTGCTGGGGACATTTAGGTAGTCTTACAGTATGACTACGTATTTTTACTGAATATGGAGCAGTTAAAGATCTGTTACTCCTCGTTAATCCATAATTGTAATACAGAATCAGAGCCATTATGATTATCTATTACAGTCTTAAGGACTACAAACTCAATTTATTGATTTAAACAAGAAAAAAAGTAAGATGCTTTTTAAAAACGCTGTTTTCTACACCCGGTAGAACATGACACCTGCTTCCTTTATCTCTTTGTTTTATATTTGTATTCTGCTGGTCTCTGAGCATGGGTCCCGAGGTTTAAAATGATGAAGTACATTTCTTAAAAAATCCTGTTTAATATAAAAGTTGTTTTAAAATTAAACATTTCTATTAAAAGCGCTAAATTGCAGTTGCAAAAATATTACAACATAGGTTTTTAATAAATAAAAATAATAACAACATAATATATGCTATTAAAAGATACTTCTGACACATTCACTTAAAAGCCTAAGCATGCCTACAAGAAGCATGCAGGTATATCCAAATTCCCCTTTGTAAAACATTTGCCTTTCCTTTGCCATTTTCTCATTTACACAGTGAACCTGTTGCCAGAATGGGGTGCAAGAATAAGAAACAGGGGGACGTCTTCAGCCCCCTTCCCCCCTCCAGCCTCCCTTACCTTTCAGCTGCCGCCAAGTTACAGTTGGCTCCGGTTTCCCCATCGCTAGACAGAGCAGATTCACGTTGCTTCCCTCATTCACAGTCACAGCTGATGAGATGTTCACAATCCGTGCTGGAACTGTGGAGGGTATGGAGGGGACAACAATGAGTATCAAAGTAGTACAGTGGACCCTTGTTTATATGCTGGGGTTTGGTTCCAAGGTCCCCCGTGGATAACAAAATCCATGTATGCTCAAGTCCCGTTAAATATAATGCCATAGCAAAATGGTGTCCCTTATAAAAAATGGGAAATCAACATTTGATATTTGAAATTCATACTTTTTAAAAACATTTTCAAACTGTGGATGCTTGAATCCATGTATAAAAGATCAATGTATAAGAAGGGCCGACTGTACTGACCTCCTGCTACAAGACGGTGCTGCCCTGTCTGAGACAGCATTAATTACAAGAGTGTTTCTGTGCATACTTCACAAAACTCATAAGACAGATCAGGGAATAGGGACTTTGCCTGTGCTGGATGGGATTACATTCTCCCTGAAGTCTCAAGTTTACAGTTTGGGTGGACTCAGCTCTGAGCCTGGATGCCCAAGTTTCAGCAGTAGCCATGAGTGCATTTGCACAGTTAAAACTAGTGTGCTGCCCATTTCTTGTGATGCCAGATCTGGTTATGGTGACACATGCCTTGGTTACATCCTGTTTGGACTACTGTAACACACTCTGTCTTTGGAAACTGTTCAGAAACTTCAGCGGTTCAAAATGCCGCAGCTAGAATGCTGATCAGAGCCAGCTACAGGGAGCATAGAACTCCCTTGTTGAACAGCCTCACTGACTACCAGTTCAATTCAAAGTGCTAGTCATGACCTACAAAGCCGTACAGGGGTTAGGTCCAGACTATTTGAGAAACCGTATCTCCCCATACGAACCTACCAGAGCCCTAAGATTTCTGAGAAGGCTTTCTCTTGGTCCCACCACGATCATAAGCTCACCTAGCGAGTGAAGTCTAGGAAAGCTCATGCTGCTGACTTCTTTCTTTCAGTTAGTCTCAAAGGTGCTGACTGAGCGTGATGGGAATTGGAGTCCAAAACATCTAGTGGGACCATAATAGGGAAGGTTGGTGCAAGGCAACTGAACAGCTTGGGTTTTGCATCATTCCAGTGCTACTTCAGTTGGCTAAAAGAATAGATCGGCTTTGTTGCTGTTGTTGTTGTTGAGTGCCTCCAAATCATTTCCAACTTATGGTGACTGTAAGACAAACCTGTCGTGGAGTTTTCTGGGGCTCTGAATATGTCATTTGCCCAAGATCATCCAGTGGGTTTCCATGTCTGAGTGGGTAACTGAACCCTGAACTCCAGAGTTGTAGTCCAATGCTCAAACCACTACACCACATGGGCAACACCAACTTTACAGGCTTATCTTTTTATCCATTTATTTTAAATGCTTTAAACTCTATGGATAGATTTATTCCATTATAATTACGTACAATATTTTGACTGTTTTTATTTATGTCTTCTCTGTGTTATTCTTTTCAGTATTTATTTATTTATTTTGCAAGTTGTATTGAGTCCTATTTTGGGGGGAAATGTTGAGTACAATTGAAGTCGTCTTCGTCTTCATCACTATCATCTGCACAGGGAATTGAGATGTGAATTCGCAATCATTTCAACCTTGCTTTGAGGATGAATTATGGTAGTTTTCTCTATAGTATTTTCCCTGTATTTGAACATCCCAAAGTACCATAATTATAAAAAGATGAAAGGTTTTTTTTAACATTGTGCAGGAAATCCATTTAACATGCAGAAAACCCATTTTCTGCACAGAAGACAGTTTTCTTTGCACAAAACCCCTATTTTTTTCTCTCTCTGCAGAGTAATTCCTCAATTCAGGATGTCAAATACCAGAATAAAATTGCACAAAACTCTCACTGGTCCATTATTCTTCCTGACAGAGTTTCCTGACCATTGGGAAACCTATTTTTCTGACTCGAGAATTAATAATTACGGATTTCTCTCCATCTCTTAGTAGGGAGAGATGGGAGGGATGGACAATTAGAACTCTTATTGGTATGATGGAAGGTGAAGTGGAGGAGGAGAAAAGAGAAAATGTTGCAATAATCAAAATGTGAGATGGAAGAGGGGAAGAACTAGAAGTGAAAGAGAGAAAAATCTATGCTGAATCTATGCAGGATGGACCATGACTTTATTATGGCCAGGAAGAATCCCCACATCACTGGTGTTCTTCAAATGCTTCCCTTGCCATTGTTGTTGTTAGATTTATTTATACCGCCAAAAAAAAACCCTATAAAATGCATGTCTGCTGTCTATTACAACAGAGGAAAAGAAAAACACTACATTTGGGAAGGGATAAAGAGCCGGAAAATGGAACTCGTTCCATCTTGATTCTTCCAACAATCCCTGAAATCTAACATCCAGCCCTTAGAGTCCGCCTCTGCCCTAAAAATTGCAGATGGGAATTCCTCAGGGGAAAGTGCAATGCCCCTTTGGATCTGGGGTCCAAAGAGATCCACTGTACATGCACCCACCCCCCCGCCTTTATCTTTCCGTCCCAAAGATGGGTATGTGCCTTGGTTTGTTGTAATTAGTTGTCCCACCCCAGAAACAGCTGCACTTGGAGTGCCTTCTCAGCAAAACTCCAGCGCCACTGCTTTGGGGGTTAATTTCCAAGAGCTACTTTTCTCTGCTCCAGCGGAAGACAGGCCCCCCCTCTCAAAGAAATAGTTTTTATTTTATGTTTCTTGACTGGGCCTAATGATCCTCACTATCTGTCCCGATAGGCTGGATTGGAGGGTGACGTGAATGATGGGGAATGATGGGGAAGCTGGGAGCAGCTGTTTCCTGATGCCAGACTGGTGTTCATTCCGGACCCAGTCCAATCAGCTTCTATTGTACCAGCTTCCCAGCTCCAGCAACTATGGGGGAAAAGAGGGGGGTGTAATTATGGGGTGGGTAGCATTGCAGTTGCAGCTTTTGCCAATGCTGCAGAAATCCTGGAGGGGAATCGGCGAAGGAAATGAAAATGAAAGAAGAGGAGAAAAGCAAGAAGAAGAAAAAAAGAAACCCAGAAGAGTCTTGGGATAATTTTGGCAGCTGGAGAGAAATTCCACGTCATTGAAGCCAAAGTGCAGGCATCCCATGGCATGCGGAATGGAGTAATGGGACAGCAATTCTTTTCCTAGATAGATACATAGGGTGATCCAATGCAAACTGGCAGGATTTCCATAACTTCAATTGTGAGGATTTTTTTTAACAACAGCAAATGCAGCTGGTGGTTCTGAGAAAGGAGAAATTAGATCACGTGCGCCATCCTCGAGACCAAGCGTGTCCACATTATTTTCACCAATAGGGCAAATAGCCGCTTTGTGTGCAAATTTTCACTTGGAATAGAGGGAAGGGGTTAAAAGAAAATGCCTTTTTCGGTGCTGTGGTCCTGATCCAAATGCTCTTCCCCTTGAGGCTGTGAGCTGAAATCTTAAAAGAGATGCATTTGCACCAGGGATGTACATCTTTGACTATTTCTTTCTTGCAGCATTATAGTGGCTTCCCCCCTGTTGCAGGGGAAAGCAAATATTCCTCTGAAATATTCTACCAGTATTTGCACATCCCAAAGTGTTTTGGAGGAATTATCATGTGTAGAAAAAAATGGTGGAAGGGTTGCACAAACACCTTTTTGTGTGGGAGAAAAAAATGTTTTATGCACAGAAACATATGTTTATTGCTCAGGGCCACTATAACACTTTGGTTTTTCAAATACGGGGGGGGGGGGGGGGGAATGCAAAATTTTATCCCAGCTATTATTCTTCCTGGTGGGATTTCCCAACTGTAGAGAATCCCATTGATGAATAATCTTTCTATCCCTAATGTACACATCACTGTTATAACATGCAGTTGGTAAAATTGCTGAAACTCCACCAAGGTATGGTTAGGGCACACTGCAACCCTGGAACCATGTATGTCATCTCAAAGCTACTTTTGCAGGATCCAGGCCCTCTGGATTTCCCGAATTGCTCCTTTTCTGGCAACATAAAGATTTCTCTTCTGAAACCTCACAAAGTGGTCATTTGCTTTTTAGATTAGCTGCAGGCTCCTTTGCACTATAACCCACCCACTCATTCATTCTCTCTTTCTTTTTCTCTCTCCCCACTTTCAGAATTTGACTTCTGACCACTTCTAGCTTTTTACTATTTTTGGCAATCAGTTTTCCCCCTTCCCTAAAGATTCATGGGACCAAAAATTACCCCAGGCCCTGCCAAAGTCCCCAACCCCTGCACTGAAGGTAGTGGATCAAAAGATGCTGTGGACAGGTCTGGGCCATAACCCACTTGAATGTTCTTTTGGGTACTGAAATGAATAGGAGCAGAAGTAGTATGGTTGATTTCAATGGGGTTTGTGTGTGAACCCTCTAGATGACTGTGGGGTGAATGCAGTTGGGTTTTCAGACTCAGGCATCACCAGATACCTTAGACAGCCCTATTTTTACTCGTCTTCTTTAGAAACCAGGGTTTGTCCTCCATATATTGGACAGCAGCTATGTGCCACAATTTTCTTACCCAATATTGTGGCCTGATGGGAATTGCAGTTTAACAAAGTCTGGTGAGCCACATATCCCTCATTCCTGTTCTAGAACCTCATTCATTCATTCATTCATTCATTCATTCATTCACGTGGATGAGATTTCCTGGCCAAGAGAGATAACACTGGAAGCACTGATTAGGCAATCAGTTATCTTGGGATAATAACCCTGGAATGCAATGCATCCGCTGATTAATTTATACATTCAGGAGATAAAACAAGGATTGCTGTGCACTGTTGGAGAGTCAGCAAACTCTGCCCTACCCCAGAAACAGCTTCATTTTGAATGGGTTGTCTTTCTTCTAACCCAAGATAAATAAAACAATAGTAGGATGATTTGTCTCTCATGGGGGAGGGCTTTATTGAACTTGATCCAGTGGTGGAAAGCCCAAGCTAGGAAGCCAATATGTGGATCTAAATATGCTAAAACAATTTCCACAGAGCCTGGGAACTATATAGATTCTGATGGTCACTATATAGATTGTGATGGAGGCCAAGTGGTCCAGTTGTTTTTCTTCAAAACTGGAAATGACTATGGGATTGAGTCTAGTTTTCGGGGGGGAAATGCTACTGTGGGCCTTGGAATTGTCCTTAGCAGGGCGTTGAAACTGCATTTAAATGAAGAAACATGCCCTATGAAATTCTCTACAGCCATAATTCTCCATATTTTAATCCTCTCATTTATTTTTTAAGATGGGAGCTAAGGAAGGGCACAGGGCTCCACAAAAAAACTTTTGGGACGATGGGCAACCATGGGTTGCACAATTCCCACTTGAAGCAGCTGCTGACTTCAGAACGTCTGGACAAGAAATTAATCTTTGGTTCCAATGTTCTTGGTTATAACAGTAGTTATACTGTTGTATAGGACCTATCCAGATGCTGAACCTAAATTGAGATATCCAGACTTATTCCCAGTGTAGGTTCAGCATCTGGATAGCTCTCTTACAATCCAGTGCTGTTGCGAAGGAGCTGCAATTTAAAGAGGCAATGTTAAACCAAAGCTAAATTCTCACCATAAAATTTTGGAGTCATCTGTTGTATCTGCTTCTCATGCCTTTCACAAAACAGGACATACCTTCCTTGAAAAGGCTCTTTAAAAATTCTCTCCTGTCATTTATTCAGCCCATGTACTCTTAGTATTCTCAAACTTTGCCCCCCTCCAACATGTTCAGCACTTCAGTTCCCAGAATCCTTCACTGCTTTCCTTGGACCATCTTAGATCTGATGCATCAGCAGTTTTAGATTTCAGTTTTGCAAATCCAAGACCTTTGGCCATTATAGCTTGATGTTCTGGGAACTGAAGTGAAAAATGTCTGGAGGACCAAAGGTTGACAAGCATTGTTTTGGCACATCTTAGCCAGGACCAGGGGATGTTGCCTCATGATAAATACTAGAAGGCCTTCTGAACCTTCATTGCATGAAAAGACTCTGGGAAATCCAGGATCATCACAAAGAAGAGAAATTCTCTTGGATTATTTGGAACATGCTAGTAGATCACAATCGCATGTTTTCCCCATGCACATACCATGCACAATGAGGTACACCTGTGAGGTGTGGGGCTTGTCCTGTGTCTGGAAGGAGCAAGTGTAAAGCCCCTCGTCGTACACATCAACATGAGTGATCATGATGCTGAACTCTGAGGGGCTGTAGGTTAGCAACTCCACCCGGGAGTCAATGGACCACTTGTCATTGCCAGCGTACAGGATGTTGGAGCGGTTCAACCATGCGACACGCGTTACTTGCTGGTCTATGTAGCAGCTGCAGAGAAGAAAGAAGAAGAGAGGATAAGTGGCAGAACGATGAGACAAAGGGACCAAGGATGGAAATTTTAGGATGCTTCCACATGGTACGATTACAGCATTTTGATCCCACTTTAACTGCCATTGATCCATCCTATGGAGTTCTGGGATTTATTGGCAGGTGAAGGACTTAGAATTTCTCTAGTGCATTCATTTGAACTCCAGCATTATGGGAATCCCAGGATTCAATAGGATGGAACCAGGACAATTAAAGTGGTATGCAACTGATATAATTGTGTTGTTTGGATCACTTTGTTTTGCTTTCTCTTTAATTCAGTTTTTTTTAAATGCATGTTTTTTTCTCTTCCTGCATCTGCAGAAATGTCCAAATGTTCCTAAATTCTTCATAACCAAAGAAAAACAACCTCCCCCCCCATCTTCACTATCCAAATCAGACAGATACATCTATAGAACACATTTTACTTACCGGTTACATCGATGTTAAAAGATGAACAACATGTCTGAAAAGTTAAAGCAATCCCAATGCAGCACTACAAATATAGCTGAATACAGAGTAATTCAGAGTCAGACTTTCAAAGATTAAATTCTCAATGTTTGAATCCTGGATGCATAAATGTGTCAGTTTTGCTTCCTCCCACATTCATTTATTTTTATTATATATTTTTAAAAATATCCATTTCTTTCTATTCTCAATATTGAGAAAATGCGCACACTGTGCAGTTTGGGAAAGTTACTTTTTTGCCCATGCTGGCCAGGAGATATGGAGAATGGTAGTCTATGAAACTCTCTGGGAGACCTTGGGCAAGTCGCATGCTCTCAGCCTCAGGCAAAGGCAATGTCAAAATTCCTCTTACTAAATCTTGCCAAGAAAACCCCATGATAGATTTTGTCTTTGGGTCACCACAAGTCAGAAGTTACTTGTCTGAATTCTGAGCTTGAAGGCTATTGCAATGGCTGGGTAAGAGTTAGGATGGATGCCAGAGTAAGGGCACTCTCTACCAATTGCACCAATCTGCCAAATTCACAGCTGAAGGGCAGCTGTGATTTTACAATGAATGCCTCTTGAGATGACTGTGTGGGAAGAAATGTGACAGCACACTGAGGACATGTGCCAGATAACAGATAAAATCTGAGAGGAAGACAAGCTCTACACGAGGGTTTACAGAAACGGCATCAGATCTCAGGTCTTGAAAATGTTGTTTTTTTAAATTACAGCTGTGGTCCTGTATAACCGCTGCCACGGCACAACTCTCAACCAGTATTCTTCCACAGGGCTTCCACTTCCACCCATCCATCCATTCATCCATCCATCCATCCCTTTATTTACATGCCACTTTTCTCCCAGGCTGGAACTCAAGGCAGCTTATGAAAAGGAAAAGACAGTTAAAAACATACCAAATCAAGCCAACATTTGTAGAGGGTAGAAGTGTTTTCTCTAGGAATCTCTAGATCCTCCATCATGAATCTATGATCAACTTCCAGCAGAGTCATGCTGGAGGACCTAGAGATTCCTAGAGAGAACTTAATATTCAAATCTGTGAATAATTAATTCCACAAAAGTCAAAGCTGCAAATGTTGAGGGCTGGCTGCAATAAAAATGAGCCAGAAAACCATTGAAAGAGAAGGCACCTTCAACTAGAGAACTCTTCTCTGATAACCCTCTCAATGGATAGTCCTGTCCCTTCTTTGAAGGCTTCCAACGTTGCCTCAGCATAGCATAAACATCCACATGCAGAGTTGTACTACACCAACACAACACAGCCCCTATGCAGAAGAACAACATTGTGTGATGGAGGCCAACAATCAGGTGCCACTGTGCAATGTGCCACTTTAATGTACAAGGCACAACTGCGGTGTGCAACTACCACCACAATGCACAACTGCAATGCACAGTGTTTCTGTATGTGCACCTTCATTTCCATTGCTGCTGGGAGACTACGTCTGTTGCACCATGGCAAATAATCTTGCATGTGTAGCATGGCATACGCATGCATATGTCACTGACACGATGTCAAAAAAAGCAATGTATAAGCTGCCACCCAGCCTTCACAGCAGTGTCCTACAAAGAACTGAGTCGCACCATCTGAATGCGGACCTATATTTCTCTCTGTATAATAAGGTGAAAAGCTGGGCCCATTTCCATCTCCGAGTATAGAGTGGCATCCAGTTTATTATTGCTGTGCATGTACATGTGGGGTGAGCATAGGGAGAGAAGTAATTCCCGGGTTCTCCTCACAGCCTCCGCAAGGCCTTTGGCTGTCTCTCTCCACCAAGCCCTTTGAAGTCCAAAAGCCCATGTTATTACAGCTCTTTTTATCAAGCCCTAAAAACTTGAACATCTTCCAAACTGCGGATTTAGGAAAACTAATGAGCATTCGGAGGTTTTTTTTTTAAACAACAACAAAAAAATATCACAGACTCTGTGAGCCCGGCTGCCTGTTTAAAATCCTCCCCAATAATGTTTTCAAACAAAACTCTCCTCTTGCAACTGGGCTTGCATTGCACCTACCCACCTACCCCAAATCGGACACCCTCCCTCCTCGCTCTCCTTTTCTATGGGTGCTCTTTCCTTGCCCCATGGTTCTTAGCCATGAGATTGAATTATCAGAGCCCTGTTCTCTTGCCTTGAAGGCGAGGGGGCACTAAGTAATCCTGTTTCGTGGTGCCTGACAGCTGTCAGGCACAGATTGGACAAGTGTTGCAAAGATAACCGGAGAAGAGCGAGAAGAGGGAGGACTCTGTGCTCCCCTCTTCAAATTAGGACTGACCCTGACATTTTCTAAAAGTGCCGTTCTGCCTTCCTCACACTGCGGGATGGACTCTGGGCCATGCGGATGAGCATTGGTACAACACAGAGTGCCAGGGCGAGGGTGGCCAGGAGCAAGAGCGGGTCGGGCTCCTGTGTCTTAAAAGCCCAAGCCTGTGCATTACGGGACTGCTTTATTTTTTCTTGGCTGTTTTTCACCCCTTTAATTTAAAGGAAAAGGGTTTAAGGAGACTGAAATCCTGAAGGGGAGGCAAAGGAAGGTTCTACTTAACCTTTCCCCCTGCTAGCCATTTGTTGGCTTAAAATAGTTTCTATATAAAGAATCCATAGAATCACAGAATCTTAGAGATGGAAGGGACCAGAAAGGCCATTTGTTACATTCCCTGCCATGCAAGAATATGTATATATTCTGCTTTTAGTCATATTTGTTTTCTGCCTTTGATCCAGTGAGCTCAAAGTATATGAGGTTGTCCTTTTCCCCGCTTGAGCCTCACAACAACCCTGTGAGGTAGGTCAGGCTGAGAGAGAAAGAGAGAGTTACACACTAGCTGGCTTTTGGTCAGTGACACTATGTTAGTTGTATGATGTATGCAGGTTGAATGGTTTACTGTAGCACAACAGACATACAGTGCCGATAGCAATGGAAGTAGAGTTGTGCGTATAGCAAAATTGTGTAATAATGTTGTATGGGGTGTAGGATAGTGATGCCAAGTTTTCAAAATAGCAATAAGGGACAATCTAAATCTAAATCTATTATTATTATTATTATTATTATTATTATTATTATTATTATTATTATCCCTTATTTATAAAGCTGACCAACAGGAGGTAGCTATTAATACAAATATTGTTGCTGTTGTCTGCCTTCCAGTAGTTTCTCACCTAAATACCAAATTTCTGTTAACTTTGCCATATATTTCTTGGCAAAACTAAAATATTACCCACATTATCGAAATATAAGGTCCCTTGCGAAGCACTTTATGGAAAGGCCTATTTGATTTCTTTTTTTGCCATGCATCAAGAATCCTGAATCTGCACCTGAATATATATATATATAAGAATGATTGACAACTATGATTAACATTTCAAGTATCTCGCATCTCAAATTAGATTAGATTTGCAGAAAATGCCTTTCTCACATCACTCCCACATCCCAAAATATGGGATCTTTTGTATCTCGTTCAATGTAAAGCACAAGCTTTCCAGCCCTTAGAGAAAGGACATCCCTTATAATGAGGAACATCCCTTATGATAAATGACAACTGATAACCCTAGAAAGACAAAAGATGAGGATGGGTAAGGGCATTGAGAAGAAAAATTGTCTGGAAAAGGACTACTTAATTGTTTTCTATTTCTTTTTTTAAAACTGGGGTGGACAAATTACCCTTCTTCCTCCAAAGCTACAAGTCCCATCAGCCTCAGTCAAAAGTATTCAGGTTTAGCAGGGACAGTCCCTATTAATCCTCTGACATCCCACTTTTTCAACAGTGTTTAAAATGCCCTCTCTCTTCCTTCCACTCCCTCCTACATTCTCAGCTTACTTCAATTGCTGCAAACTGAGTTCAGGGTGATAAAGTAGTTTGCACTCAATATACACAGCAGAAGGGAGAGAAGGGGCAGAATTTTGCCCTCAACTCAGTACCAAAATATCAGAATCTCTCTGCTTAAAATAATCATCTTGTGTGCTCTCCCTCATTGATAGCCTTTGCCTCTTATGCCTTGTGACCACAGTCTGGTTTGCAGCTATTAAACGTTGAAGAGTATGACATGGTGAGCCATCCAGAGGGGCATATGTTTTTTCTCACACTTGTATGGAATGGCACATCCTTGGAGGGAGGACAGGGTAGAAATGCCATAGAAAGCAGGGTGTGGGAAAGTTACTTTTGCAAAACCCAGAACTCCCAGAATATCCCCGCCAACATGAAAGATTCTGAAAATTGTAGGCCAGGAAAGGCAAGCTCTGAAAGTGAGGGATCTCTCTTCTATGCCTGTCTTCCCAGGGGTTAATGAGCATTTGGAGTCTCTGGTGCAGTGCCTGCCTCTTAGTATTCCTGCAAACCAAGCACCGGGTGTGTGGTTCCCCCTCCTCTTTCTATTCTGCAGAGGGACTGTAGGAGGGAGAGGTCTCAAGAAGTAGGTCAAAGCCTCTACTGATTCAGGCTGGTGGGAACCAGGCGCACTGCAGGCTGATGGGGAGGGGGCATGGGGAAGCACTTTGGGGACTGGGAGTGCATGGTAGAGACACGCAATTTGGGTGTGCTGACTCACAACATCCAGCTGGGCAGGGGCAGAGGGGGCCGGATGGAGAAAGAGAGAGGATGCAAGGGATGGCATGGGAAGGGGAGTTCCTGTTTACGTCTTGCAGGCCCATGCTCACCCTTCCCACATTGCTGACTATGCTCCTTCCAGAAGTTTCCCAATCACTTTGATGTACGGAAAGGAATTTCAGAGCAGATCAGAATCTTACAGGCTGGGAGATCCGCAGAGAGGTGCAAGGGCTTCTTGTCTTAGACCCTTATCACACAGGGGAAATCGGGAGTTTAAACAGCGATTATCCTGTGCAAAACGCACTATCACAATGAGGATTTTCACACACATTGCTCTTAAACAGGCAATAAACATCAACAAATCATTTTCAGGATTTCCCCATGAATGATTTGCTGCTGTTTATTGCCTAATTATTGCCTGTTTAATAGCGACTATATTCCACTGTCAAATAGCTCTCACCATCAGAAGCTTCTTCCTAATGTTTAGGTGGGATCTCTTTTCCTGTAACTGGAATCCACTGATCCAGGTCCTAGTCTCCCATGCAGCAGAAAACAAGCTTTCACCATCCTCAATTTGACATCCCTTCAAATATTTAAACAGGGCTATCACCTCTTACCCTTATCTTCTCCAAGCTAAACACAGCCAGCTCCCTAAGCTGTTCCGCATAGGGCATGGTTTCCAGACCTTTCACCATTTCGGTCACCCTCTTCTGGACATGTTCTAGCTTGTCAATATCCTTCTTGCATTGTGGTGCCCAGAACCGGACAGAGTATTCCAGGTGAGACTTGCCTCAGGTACTCAAGATACTGATGTATCTCAGTCACCTATAGAACTAAGAGCAGAAAGAGCAAGCACCAGGGGAAGCTCACGGCTGATGGACCATGGCCATTTTGGTTGTGTGTCACATGCCCTGGGGTTGGACTGTTGCGGAAGTGACCAATGTCCACTATAGAAAAGAACAGAGACCAGCTATGCTCACAACGACTGCCCCTGGAGCATTTGATATGTAACACAATGGCATCAGATGAGAGAGTAGTCTGTTGCGAGTGCACCTGATGCCCACAAGGGAGCCCTAGTGGTGCAGTAATTAAATGCTGGTGCTGCAGCCACAAGGTTGTGAGTTCGATCCCAGGCAGGGCTCCAAAGTTGACTCAGCCTTTCATCTTTTTGTAGATCGGTAAAATGAGTACCCAGCTTGTTGGGGACAATAGGCTTTAAACACTGTAAACCGCTTAGGGAGTGCTAGTCCACTGATAAGCGATGTAGAGGTGTACTTGCTATTGCTATGTCTTGACCTTAGCTCTAAGACAATTGAGAATACTGTATATGAGGCATGATTTTGGTCTCTTCTGCCTTGTGGGCCAGGGAGGAGGGAAAAGGCCATCATCACGCCATCTGCAATCTCAGCAAGCAAACCTCCAACATTTGGTATATAACACCATTTTGCTTGGTACCAAATGCTTGGGGGTTGGTCTGTTGGGTGGACACCTGCCATTCATTCTCAACAAGTGAAGAAGGAGGTTTGGGAGATTAGGGGATTTGACCTTCGTTCACCTAATGTAAGCTATCTCATACAAAACAGAACAACTGGGCATCCTACTCTGTGATCATCTTGTTTTGCTTGTGGGTGTGCGCTCAGATTCAGAAAGAGAAATAGACATTCATTTGATGCACAAGCAGAAATGTATAAATACACACAGAGACACAAATTCAGGATGCAGGGGGGAAATGACCCCAAAAGCATACACACTTGATGCCTTGCCAGGCTGACACAACCTGTCTACCAGCATCTCAGCAAAGGCAAGATTTCTTCACACCCCAAGCACACATTAGGGACGTAATGCCTCAAATTCCTCCTATTCGCATGCAAGGACAAATGATTTCCACAGCACTGTGGAGAGAAAACGAGGATTTCTGCATTGGTCCTGAAAGACACTGGCACTTTGCGAAGCATTTCAGCCAATTATTCTGTGCAGATATACACATGGTGTTTCTGTGTAGAAAACATGGGGGAGAAGGTTGCAGAGAAAACAGTTTTCCTGCACATGAGACAATGTTTTCTTCACCAAACATCCTATGAAAAGAAGCATGGTTTTGCATGGGCACATACGCATGCATGCGTGCATGCACGCACACACACACACACACACTGGCATTTTTGTGCAGAATAATTTCCCAAATAGGTATGCAAAATGCAAAGAAACTTTGCTGCAGTTCTGTGCTTCTTGATATGGGTTTCTTGATCATCAGGAAATGTATTAATCTACCAGAAATTAATTGTAATTCATATTATTTTCATCCCCAGCATGAAGCTCAGCTCAGCCATGGGAAAACCCATTGGGTGACCTTGGGCAAGTCACACTCTCTCGGCCTCAGAGGATGGCAATGGAAAATCTCCTCTGAAGAAACTTGCCAAGAAAACCCCATGACAGGTTTTCCTTAGGGTTGCCGTAAGTTGGAAATGACATGACGACACACAACAACAACAACAAATGGAACACACAATTGTGTTCTGCAAATAGAGAGGCACAAGTGATGAGTCTTCCATACCACCCATCCTAGCCTGCCTGGGGTATCTGTGCCTATTGGCAGAGCCAAGTGTGTCCATGACTGGGAAAAGCATAGTACATTCGGCCCTTCTTATACACAGATTTTTTATACACGGATTCAAGTTTGAAAATGTTGAAAAAAAGTATACATTTCAAATATGAAACCTTGATTTTCCATTTTTATAAGGGACACCATTTTGCTATGTCATTACATTTAATAAGACTTGAGTATACACTGATTTTGTTATCTACAGGGATCTTTGACCCAAACTCCAGCGTATAACAAGGGTCTACTGTATCACAGAGTTGGAAGAGCCCACTAGGGCCATCTAATTCAGCCCTCTGCAAGGCAAAAATACACAAATAAGGCATACATGAAAGAGGTAGCCATCCAATACTAACAGCCAGCTTGTTGCTTATGTACAGGTACTTGCAAGGGCCGGGCCAATTGCTTTTCCCATCCATTATCACTGAAACATCCTTAACTAGGAACTCATACAAGCACACTGCAGACTTAGAAGGGCCCTCCATGTGTTCAGTGAAGCTTACTCCCACGTAAATGTGCATATGATGGATTGCAGGCAGCCTTTCTTATTCCTGGGAGGGCTCAACGGCAATTGGTGTCTTAATATTTCTTAGTGCTTGATCCTTTAGTACACTTCTGATTATTAATGTCTGAGGAGGCTCAACCACACAAAAACCACAATGGTCCAATTTTGCCAGGCCATTTTGGGGGGTCCAGTCCATTAACTGTTTTCCACTCCATTAACTATTAGCTGATTTGCCAGGGTTGCAAGGAACAAGGAGAGCCTCCATCGGCATGAAAGGTCCTCACTGCTGAAGTTATACCTCAACATATGAGGATCCAAGAAGTTAAGTCCAGAATCATGTTGGTATCTTGCACGTGTGTAAATTCCTCTGCAGAAATGGTTGGACATTTTTGTCTGAAACAGAGCACAGCCATGCAGCTCAAGGTTATGGAAGCAGCATCCTGCACGTGGTGCTATTGTGCATGGATGTGCATTGTCCAATGCTTGTGTACAGTTGCATGTTCATGTCAATGTGCAGTGGCACTAACTCACTAGTAAGGCAGCATTGCACAACTGCCATGTAACTCCATGAGCATAAAGTTACTTTCTGTTTCTGTGATGTAGGATCTCAGCCATCAAATGCAAGCCCCATAGATACCCTCCAATAGTCCCAATTTGGAAGGGAGAATTATTTCTCTCTAAACCCACTATTCACCTACTTTTACTACTGCTTTCTCTGTTTTCCTCCCAATTTCCTACTTGGTCCTCAGCTTACTTCAGTTGCTGTAAACTGAGTTCAAAGGACAAAAGTAGTTTGCACCCATTAACGCAGCAGGAGTGAAAGGAGATGGTAGAATCTTGTCTTTCCCAAAAGGAACAGGCAAAAGCAAACTGCTGCATGTTCTCCTATCTTATGTGTCTTTCCTTATTAATAACTTTTGCTACTTTGACCACACTCTAATGTAGTTTGGCCACATGTGTCCCAGTTTTCATCTGAGGAATGTTAGAGAGTATGCCCACATACCCCAGTGCCCACCTTGCTCTTTCACTTTTTGCACAAGGCTATTGATACAATTGAAATGTGGGTTAGGGCTTCAGGACCTGGAAACATTAATTTTAACCTTAATTTGTTAACATTAACATGAAATCAGAAATCAGTCTATAAACGTGAATTGCTTTGGTCAACGTTCTAACATTAATTTGTTGTGTTAATGGTAATGTATTATTTAAATGTTTTAATGGGTAAACATTAATAAAAATGACTTGCTCACCACCAAATTCAAATTAGGTGAAATGTTAATGGTTAGTCAAACTATTAACCGTGTAGCCACTCTGAGTCCCAGTTCTGGGAAAAGAGCAATATACAAATAAATATAACAACAACAACAACAACAATTCTAACACTAAAGATAACAGCTGGTGTTTTGCTTGTGACTCATGTCTTATCAAATTGCCTTACACATGTGCAAAAGTAGATTAAGTAGTTTCACAGTATCCATATTCACCTAGGAGCTGTCATGACAACATACAGGCATCTGTTGTGCAATGGTGTAGAGACTGATCCACCATGGACTGATGAACAATAAGGGTTGATATGTATTGAAACACTCCTTGATATGCATCCAGACACCTGATAAGAATGGTTGGAGAACAACAAGTGTCCAATGTACATCAGCACCATGTGCACTGGAAGTGCCAGATGTGCATTGGAGCACTTTTGTCAGTGCCTTGATGTGCATTTCTACAATTCCCTAATAGTATTTCATTGTTTTTCTGGAACTTAGCTCTGGATTTGTAAAGTTACAAAATGTGGACTGTGATGTAGGATCTTGGCCAGCAACTACTAAAATTTGAGTCTAACTGAAAGAAAGAAGTTGGCAGCGTGAGCTTTTAAAGATTCCAGTCTACGAAAGCTCATGCTGCCAACTTCTTACTTTCATTTGTCTCAAAGATCTCTTTACATACTGATTTTACAGACTAACACAGCTATATCTTTGAATTCAATTTCTGAAATTGGTTTTTCAAAAATTAACAAATGAAGTGCAACAAATTAATTTTTAACTAATTGTTTCCAAGCATGTGGATTTCCTTACAGGAGTGTCTGGGAAAGAGGAGGGGGATTGGGATATGGAAAAGGGGGCACAGACCCTAAGGAGAGACTGAGGTTTCTGCACAGCATCCAAACACACACACACAAAGTGATCTTTATGTGGGACGAGGGAATGTTATTTCCTTCAGTGCAAGGATATTATCATTCCGTCAGACACAGGTGCGGGTCTCATTTTGAAACAACACAAGCGTATTAAAATCAAGGCCTGGTAAATTTATGCCGCACTCAACAGAGTTATTAGCCGTTCCGTAAGTCATTGCTGGCTGCTATTAATGTGATCTTGGAAAGTAATAGTGCATTTTGCTGGGAGGAGGGATCTTTTATTTAAATGCAGACCAAATGGTGTGATGAAACTTTAATAAACCAGAGGGGGGCTAAATTATTGAAATGGAGAGCTGGCGGCACAAAATTGCTCTGGGTTCAGGGATCAACAGAAGGGAAAATGGGAAAACGGGGTCAGGGAAAGTTCCATTCGCTGCATCAGGGAGAGATCTTGGAGGGCCAGAAAATGGAAGTGAAAGCTAGTTGTTCGCTAGAGGGAGTATTTGGAAAGGAGGGACTGCTCAGTGCCACAAGAGAGCCACACAGCTTAAGACCCTTGGGTCACACAGCTATGGATGGCGGCCTGAATGTTTACTAGCACCTGCTTCCATTTCTTTTCCTTTTGCCACAGGGCTGTTTCATAATTAAAAAGAAGGCTGTGATCCTCCTGTGAATCACAGTTACGGAGGTGCAAGTCCCAGTCTGCTGTAGGTGTATGGTTCACTGTCAGTCTGAAGACAGAGGCACAAGGAAACAAGGTGTTGGTGCCAAAGGAAATGGGGACTCTGAAAGATGGGTCTGTGTACATAGTGACAAGCTGGGCAAGGTGTTTAATCAGTAGAAGATATGTGGAGGAGCAGACTGTGTGTGGATGAAATGGCTAAGAAAAATGAAGGAAAAAAATACCCATGCAGGATGTAGCTAAGGAGAGTGGGCAAAATGAGGGCATTGCCCTGCAAGTAAGAACTCTTCTCCCCACAAACCAGCAATTGAAATTTTCTCTCACACCCAAAGCTTCCAGCATTGCAAAGAGTGAGATACTAAAAATTGTTCACATCTAAAATTCTTACCTTTGCTCTGTTCACATTGCTTTGGTAACATTGCCTGCCCCTTTTCTTTGGCTGCCTAAATTATGGCGCAGCCCTTTTGTGCCATCCTGGCATTGATTTTAGGGTTAGGGACCGCGCGGCAACGACACGGTCCCTAAACCTAATACGTCACGGCGGTGTTACAATAGCGGCGCCCTGTGTACACAGGCACTGCAATTGTGACATAAGCGATGCGTGGTATCCACACGTCACTGTGAGTCGTTTATGTAAGGAGTGTGCCATTGGCGCATTTGTTAGGTCCGCCCTGCGGCAGAAAAAGAAACCTCTTTTCCCGGGGTCTTTTTCCTCTGGAGGGAAGCCTTGCAGTTTGGCGGCTGCGGCTTTCCTCTGGAAGAAAGTAGGCCGCCGGCAGGCCACCCTTTTCGGGCAGTCTGTTCCAGGCCAATATTTCTAAATGCTTAAGTGAAGCTTTAACTAACAGATATGCCAGAGATCTGAGCACCGAAGGAAATAATCATTTGAGAGAGAAGAATTCTTGTGTCTCTGTGTGTGTGTCTTCAAGTCATTTCCGACTTATGGTGACCCTAAGATGAACCTATTATGGGGTTTTCTTGGCCAGATTTGTTCAGAGGAGGTTTGCCATTGCCTTCCTCTGAGGCTGAGAGAATGTGACTCATCCAAGGTCACCCATTGGGTTTCATGGCCGAGCTGGGAATCGAACTCTGGTCTCCAGAGTTGTACTCCAACACGCTTTTGTGCTTTAAAGAAAAGGAAACAGCCAATGGATTTTTCAAAACACCATTTCCCATCCTCCTATACCAAAACCCTTTCCTTTCTCACTCCCACCTTATTCACCCCTTTCTTTAACTTACTGGTTCCTACATGTGTCCCATGGTTAAGAGCATCAAAATTCAATTCTCTGGGAGATAGGAAGAACTTCTATGTGTTGTCTGGAGTAAAATATAGGAGGCGAAGAAGTTCAGCAGACTGCACTTAGGCATCCCAAGGGGCACCAGATCAGGAAATGTCAGGATAACAGGGTTACTATACTTCTACTATGTTTAAAATGGGGAGGAAGCAAGTACTGCACATGCCAACCAAGAAACAGAGAGTGTTTGTTGTTCTATCCAGTAAAGAAAACACGATACACACATCACAGAAATATGCCCCAGTTAGAGGCACAAACTCACCTTAGTGTTGCATTGTCCCCCTGACAAACTGTGTAATTGTCAGCTGGTTGAGTAAAATCCGCACCCCGAACCAGCAACCCTGTACAGTGAAAGACACATAGAGACAAGATGCCATTTAGAGTTTGGCTGTAGAATTGTTTTCCTGAGTCAAGAAAGGGGAAAAAACATTCCTGTTTTGGGAACGGTGCTTTTCACCACCCAACCTCTGTCAATTTGCAAGCATGCAACTTTTTAAGTCATATGTTATGTAATTATCTCTCTAATTAAAAGTCCGGCACAACCTAAATGTGACACAGCTCTACATCAACAGAAAATAGCCCATTACAAGCCAATATTATTTTTATATGCGCCTTTTGGTACCCATTTAGCCCTAAAATATGCATTTTATCCTACGTACCACTCTGAAGCCACCAGTTCCTATCTGATCTTGGAAGTTAAGCAGGGTCAGCCCTGGTTAGTACTTGGATGGGAGACCGCCAATGAAACCAAGTGCTGTAGGCTATATTTCAATGGAAGGGACTGGCAAAACCACCTCTTTGCCTAAGAAAACCCTCTGAAATTCATGGGTTCATCATAAGTTGTCATGCCACTTGAAGGCACATACATGCATTTGGATGCATACGTTTTACTTTCAAATACTCATTTTGGTACATTTTAGTGCACCTTTGGAATTAAGACTTGAAAAATTCAGGCCAATGTGAAAACCAACGGACAAACAAGTTGCAGTCTGCATATTAGTTTTGGAAATGCAAATCACACTTAAAAATGTGGCCTGAATTGAATACATAGAATCATAGAGTTTGGAAGAGACCACAAGGGCCATGCAGTCCAACTCCCTGCCATGCAGGAACTCTCAATCAAAGCATCCCCGACAGATGGCCATCCAGCCTCTGTTTAAAGACCTCCAAGGAAGGAGACTCTACCACTCTCAATTCTTGAGGATCTTTCCTTCAAATAGTAAACATTCAAATGCCACTGTGAAACCTAAATGCAGCACATTAAGACAACATGGATTTACTTCTTCCCAACATCTGATATCTAAGTGCAGTGCCTCTGAAGAGGAGGTTCCATTAATGCCAACACTTAATTGGCTTTGCTAATCAGACCAGTGGTCAGTCTCATAATTACGAATCCCATTAATGACTAACCAGATGCTCAAAGCTTGGGACAGTGGCGGTGGGTTTGTTTGCTTTTGGAAAGGGAACTATACTGGGGGATTTTGGAAGATACAGTCCAAACATGAATTTTCAAATTCATGGGACAAGGAGGCCAAGATAACCCATCTCTATTGGCACCACTCCTGGCAGTTCAGAGGTATAATGCCACAGAACGTGGATGTTTGGTTAAGCTAACACGTCTCCTAGACATCTTTAATTTCCTCTCTCTAGATTCCGCTTGCTTTGGAAATAGGACCCAGGAATCCATGCTTCCAGTCTGCAAAGTAACCACTGGTAGAATATACTGTCCTCCATCAACAAGGACATTTTACTGCCAGCTCCTATCTGGGCTGTGAAGAGAGAATTTATGAAAGACTTTGACTCAAAGGTACAAGACTCTCCTCCCTTCTGAGTTTGTGCATGGGTGCACATGCATGTGCAGCCTAGACAGCCCCAGGGCTCATCAACGAGACTGTCTCATCCGATTTGCCTCAGCTGTCCTTCTCTGTCAAAAATCCACTAACTCCTTCTGCCAGTGAGTGAGTGTCAGGGGCCCTAGAGATTGGGATGAGGATAGCTGAGGAAGTGGCTCTTTGGATGGATAGAAGGAAAGAACAGGAACAATGAACGCTCCGGCCATTCACAGCAACAGAGCAGATGCTGCTGTGATACTGCTTATATCTCCAATGGTATAATAATGAGGAATTAGTTGTTTATAACTAGTTACTTCCAGGTTCTGACAGGAAGCTTTCCAGTGGTTCTGGGTTTCCTACAGAAGGTAGGGTAGATGGTAGGCAGTGGCAGTGCCTGCCCTATCAGTGAGGTGATGAATCCATTCTGGATGTTACCCCAAATTTTGAAAGAGGTTCTCCCAGGTGATCTTATTTATTCTATTAACAAAGTAAGTTCAGCACACTGGCCAACTTCCTTAAAACTCAGGCTATACTTCAAAATGGATTCACTGTCCTACTAAGCTACCAGCCACTTCTGTAGCGAGAGAGTGCCTATGCAGTGAAAACCAGCCAGCTCCATGGGGCTTCATACCTTGCATGGTCTGAAAGCCCTGGCATGAAGAGTTGATACTCAACACTGGCAGAAAACCATGGGGCAATTTTCCCAGCATAAGCCACCCTTTCCTTTAGAGTTTGAGATTGAGAGTTCCTGCATGGCAGGGGGTTGTACTGGTTGGCCCTTGTGGTGTATTCCAACTCTACGATTCTATCATTCCATGATTTCCCACCCCCCAACTGTTCCATCTTATCTAGCAGCCTGGTTGTGACTGACAGGCATCAAGATCCAGGACAAATCTAAAGGTCAACGCTTAGTCAGCAATGTATGCAGCTGGGGACCCAAGAGGCAACCTATTTACTATGGATTTATTTATTTATGTCACTGAAAAGCTTCAAGTGATTTCCCTCCACTCCCTTGGCCAGAGGAGGTCACTCAATCATGCCACTGGCTTCACAACAAGATTGGAGGCTGGGAGGCAAGGCAGAGACAACCCTGACCCTCATCCATGAGATCATCCACTTTTATTTTAGAATAATGAGGGGACTATGCGAGAGCCAAAAACAAGGAAGAGTGTTTGTGTGTGAGCGAGGGTGGGGAGCGATTCCCAAGCAAACTGTCCTCACTCAGCCTTGGCTGTGGAAAAATCCAGATCTTTCCCTAATTTGCCCATTATCATGGACTAATTGGTTCATACACATAGAGTTGGCTCCTCTCCTATAGCAAGGACTAGCAGTATGTGGCGAGGTGTAGCAAGATGCTTACTGTTGGGATGGTCAGGTTTGGGAAACAGATATCAAAGTATCATTGTGCATGTCCATGCCTATACACATGTACATGCGTGTCCAATGCATGTCTAACAATTGCACACTGGGCTACATATTGTTGTTGTGTGCCTTCAAGTTGTTTCCAACTTATGGTGACCCTAAGGTAAACCTTTTCTTGGCAAGTTTTGTCAGAAGAGGTTTGCCATTGCCATCCTCTGTGAATTGCCCAAGCTCACTCAGTGGGTTTCCACGGATCAGCTAGGATTCAAACTCTGCTCTCCAGAGTCATAATCCAATGCTCAAACCATTGCACCAGGCTGGCAGTACTCAGAGGCAACTTGGAGGACAAATTTTATTTTTCAGTGCGGTGGTATGCTCAAACTTTCTACTCCCCCCTCCCAAAGAAACAAAGGAAAAGAGAACACTATTGAGACTGACCCTGCCATCACCATGAGAAAGTTTTGGACAGCAACCCACCAGGGCCAACTGCCAACATCTCTTTTCTAAATCTTTCACCAAGGCTCAGCTCCAAGCAACCATTTTGATTTCCCACTGTGCCTGGTTCAGTTTTACATCACAAGCACTACTACCAATGAGAGTTCTGCCACCAGGTAAAGTTTCCTCACTCGCCCTCAGTAACATCATCACAAAGACAAATCAACACAGTCTCCTGCATTGTGCGCTCTGAGAGAGTGAAGTTACCCATGGGATTGATCCAAAGCAGAGAACAGTATCAGTAGCCAATGAGAAGTAGAAGTGAAGAGCCATTAAAAAAATACTCTAAGCATTCCCCCCAAATTCTACCAAAATCACTAGCTACAAATCAGCTATCAAAAACAGAAAAGATTATTCATTTATCATTGGCATAGCACTCCACCCATTCAGTTCCATGCCCTTTCCCCTGCTCCATTAAATGCCAAACTCAAGAGCGGGAATACAGCCGACCCTCCACATTTGCATTTTTGACTTTTGCGGATTTGAGTATGAGCGGACTGGATTAATGTGTTTTCTCTAGCAATCTCCAGGTCCTTCAGCATGACTCTATGACCAACCTCCACTAGAAGTCATGCTGGAAGACCTAGAGATTCCTAAAGGGAATAATTCTGGGGGCCTGTCTAGGTCCTCCAGCATAATTCTATGCTTAACGTCCAACAAATATCGATTTGCACTGGAGGGCCTAGAGATTCAGAGAGAAGTGTTCTCGTGGGTATAAACAACAGTGATTTTTTTATTTGCTGTTTTTACACTTTCATGGAGGTCCTGTGCCCCTAAACCCAAGAAACGTGGAGAGGCCACTGTACTACTGTTGCTCTTTCCTAACATGATGAGGGAAGCAGAGGGATGCAGCTCAGCATCTAGTCTCAGCTGCAAGGATAAGAAAAATCAAGCTACTCTCCTATACACATGTTTCCCTTCCCCTTGTAGCTCAGACCAGCTGTTTCCTTGCCCTGGTAAGCCTCAGCAGTGGCACCCCACCACACACACACATACATATACACACAGCTTGGTTGCTGCTGGGAGGAAGTTTTGCATCATGTATAAGAGGCTAGCTAATACGACTGCTGGAGTTAAAACCGGCGAGGGCTCCTGTACCTTTAATGGTTGGATAAAAGAAGGAATTTCACGAAGTGTTACTTGTCACACAAGCAGGTAACATGCAGCACATGCTGAATGTCCCATTTGTTGTTTCTGTACCTTCGAGTTATATCCAATTTATGGCAACCATAAAGGGAACCTATCATGGGGTTTTCTTGGCAAGCTTTGTTCAGAGGAGGTTTACCATTGCCTATCCATGAGACTAAGAGAGTGTGACTTGGGTTTCATGGCCAAGCTGGGAATCAAACCCTGGTCTCCAGAGTTGTAGTCCAATACTTAAACCACTATTGTCCCTCTTTTACACAACTATGAAAGGTACATGTACAGAAATTTATCTAGTTTGACAACCCATCCAAAAGAAAACACACGTGCACAACCCAGAGTTACATGCACATATGTCGTCAACATCTTTCCAGCCTATGGATCTATCTGTCCATCTGTCTCTTTATCTGCCTTTCTGTCTGCCAGGTTCAGAGCATCAGGTCTCATCCATACAAGTGACTGTGAGTATGAAACTGGAGGGGGTATTCCTCCCACCTTTTAGAATAAGATGGTGTACTCTATTGTGTGTGCTTGCGTGTGCCTTTGTGTACCTGGGAAAATCAAGACCTGCTAATGCAGAACTGACCTTGTTGATTCTTACATCAGCACACAGATCAGCAACATGGTGTGTGTGTGTCTTTGTGTGTGACAGAGAGCAAGCGAGAGAGATGCACTTGCCTAGGCCCTACTGGTGAAGTGGTTGATTAAGATTCTGTCTGGCTGACGGATAGAGCTGGACACGAGCCGGAGAGACAGACAGTTACTTTGCATGCAGAACCAGGGAGAAGGTGACGAGCAAAGAAAGAGACACGGACAGAGATCAATCACAAACCCTGCCAGCTTTTCTTAGCAATACCCCACAAGCCCCTGGCTCTCCGCTCTTTTCCACCCTCCTCTCCAGTTCACACACAGCTTGTGCCACTGTGCCTCACCAACCACATTCAGGTGCCCTAGAAAGCAGAGGCAAAGGTTATTGTAGCCCCCACCCCTCTGCCATATTCTCTGCCCTTCCCTTCCTCAACCACAGTATGCAATGGGCAGGTATCTAATCTGACTCTCACTTGGATGTGACACCATGTTTACTTCATGTTCCTGCTCCAGCTATAAGTAGTGACTGTCAATATGCAACAACTGACTGGCTCAGACAGCTTGATGGTTAGAACAGCTGGCACCTTACCTAGATGTTTCTTTTATTCTTGATTTGGTATGTGGGAGAGAGGGAGGGTGGGGGAAGAAAGAGAGACCTTTTTAAGACACACATCAGCATCCCAGCCAGGGATCCCCAAAATATTTAGACTATATTACACCTCACCTCAAAATCTCCATCCCCAGGCCCAGGAGGCTCTCGGGTGATGAGGATTTTTCTGAGCATGGACAGAGTGCTTTACTTTCCCCACCCGTGACAACTTTGCAAAGGCACACGGATATCCCTCAATATTGTACTTCTCTAGGGGCAATTATGCTCAGTTTGGAGAACGCCTTTCTCTTGTCAGCACTGATCCTCCTGCAAATTAATTTCGTTGAGTTGACTCTGGGTTTTAGTATTACGAAATAAGACAAAGACAAAGCTCTTTGTAGCTTGTCTGATGCTGTTTGTGATTTTATGAAAGAGCATTGTCCACACTAGACGATAACACACTGCACTTTGATACCTCTTTAACTGCCATGACTCCACTCTACAGAATCATAGGACTTGTAGTTTGTTAAAGGGTATTTAGTGTTTTCTTTCTACCTTATTATTAGAGGGTGGGAGGGTGCTTATGGTCGGTAGATATTTGGACTCACATATGTTCCCCCTCTGGTCTGTAGAGTCTCTTTGTCTCCTGCTAGCTGGGAGAGGAGGATCTCCTATCTGCATCAATGACTGGGGATCACTGGTTGAGACAGCTGAACAGACTCTTTGCTATCATCAATCAGCGACTGGAAATTAAAAAGGATGTTTTCTGCACTCGTGCCCCAGGACGAAAAGGCAGCACAACTGAATCTCAAGGTTAGGACTGTAAATGCTGGTGAAGTGAGCTTTCTTCCCCCCCCCCCCTCCTCCTTTCCCATGCAAAAAGCAGCAAATTAAGGACCTTTGCTGAAGCCTTAGGCGGAGAAGGTCCACTTTTCACTTTAGAAAGGGATCTGATTATGTCAGTGATGTGGTCACACACTGTAAAGTCAGCTGCCCATCAAAAGGTGTAGGAATGGGGACTCCAACTTATTATTCTGGTTTATTTTATCCATTTTATCCATTTATTTAAGGGATGTATATCCCACCTTTCTCCCAAAATGGGGAGAAATGGAGATTCATATGAATCCTACAAGTGTGTGCCCATCTTTCTAAGCAAAATAAGCAGTACAAGCCCCCAGAGACAGTACCCAGCACTGTCTTCCTTATAGATTCCAGGATGGTTTCTAGCATTGCAAAGAGACTTGACTGGATGCTCCATTGAAATGGGACACTGACTGGTCAAATGTGTGGGAAAGAAGTGACCTGAGAGAACGAAACTGAGTATCCTGAAAGAGAGCATCACTGTCTAGCTGAAAAGGCATAACCAGGAGAACATTGCACTAAACATGTTGTTTCATGTCCTATTTATAAACAATAACAATAAAGCTATCGAAGACACTGCCGATGGAAGTTCTCAGACACTTTCTATTTGCTCTTGTACAGATTATTCAACCTGGAAGCCTGGCCACACACTTGTTCCCCTGATGGCTTACATCACAACTGGAAATCTTGTGGCCCTCCATCTGTTGTTGCACTGAAGGTCCCAGCAGCCCTAGCAAGTACAGACAATGGTGAGGCATGCTAGGAGTTGCAGTTCAACTCTGATATACAAGTTTCTTTATGGAGTAAACATAACTTGTTCATCGTCAAACCAGGATTGTAATGTTCCCAGGGTAGCTCTACAACTACAAAGATGTTCCCAAAAGAACATGGGAGCTACAGAAGTCTGAAGACTTCTCCAAATCTAGGCCTTTGATCCAGGCACAGGCATGGATTCAGGGAAGTGGTCTCCTTCTCCCTGACCTGGATCTTGACTGGCACCATCAAAAACGTATCCTTGAGGTGCAGGTGAGAGTCACCAAGTACAAACAGGAAAGCCTTTCTGTGCTTCCTGACACTGTAATAAAACCTTCACCTAACTCATTTTTGTCTTTCCTTAATCTCTAGGCCCAACATGGCAACAGCTGTCTATATCCCATTACCATGAAAGATACCGGAACTTGCCATGTGGAAATGGAAAGTTTGTTACAAGAAGATGAAGGGAGGCAAAATTAACTGTGACGTCTACTTCTTGGGTGATGGCAAGGAACAGAATATCATTCCCCAAGGACTTTTTCATCCATATTAACCTTCTGCTCAGCTTTAATATGTAACCTCGCCCTTTATATACTGGGAAAACAAATGGCTTTTCAGTATACAGTATTGTCTGATGGGGGCGGGGGGAATTCTGTTTAACTGTGAAGCTTGTGCATTCTTCCATCAATAGAAGTCAGACATAAAGAGACACATAATTAATAATTTGGCTTTGTAATCCCATTCCTATGCCTTTCACTCCAGCCCTCCCTCCCATAAAGAGTATAAACACTCTATCCTGTTTTTATAGCATGCAGTATAAAAGAGAGGAAGCAGAAAATGTAGTTGGATTATATGGGATTTGCAGCACATTTTAAACTCATGTATTTGAGGTTGGCAAAGCAATAACCAAATCACTCCTTAATGTGTTCTGCAGATCTTGGAGGGAACGCTTGGAAATGTTACTTTTGAACTACAACTTCCAGAATCCCTCTGCCAAAACAACAACAAATTTCCCAAATCTTGATTAGGGATAGAAATGTGGGGGCAAAATATAACTGTTACAAAGATTGGTCGGCACATCTCAGGGCATCATACAGACCAAATCAACGTGAAACAGTTTAGAACAATTTAAAATTTAAAACAGCTAAGGCTGGAAGCATTTTGGAAGCCAGTGCAATGGCTTTAAAATCAGGATCAGGTGGCTTCTTTAAAATGTTCCCATGAACAGTCCTAACTGTTGTATATTGTACTAGCTGCATCTTCAGATACATTCAAAGGCAACCCCATACAGAGTGCACTGCAGCAGTTTAATCAGGGTTAAATTAGGTGTTGCCTTCAGGGCCGTTTCCGCATTGACGGTAAAACCTGGTTTACTGTTGGGGCTTCCAAATCTGTGGGGAAGAGGAGCTGTCAACACAACCAAAACCCACAACAGGCTAATACCGGCAGCACTGTCCACACACTCCCTGGGATCCCACAAATGATCCTCCTTCCATCCCCGCACCCATGTGCAGTCTGCCTGCTCAGGGGATGCTCCAGAGTGTCCAGCCTGACAGGGACACTTTTACTCCAGATAATCACCCTGGAGCATGAATTGGACCCGTTTTCCATCCGTTTTGGACCTATGCATTATCTAAACAGGTCAGTGTGGGAATGGGGTGGGAATGTTTCATTTCCTCCATGGAGACATAGCCCAGGTTAGGACTGCTAGTTAAGGATAATCAAAGACCCCAAGTTTCCAAGCTGACCCCAAGACACAAGAATGCTGCCTAATGTAAACATTTGCATTAAGTACATACCACAATTGCTCACAGCTTGTCATTCAAACATACACACACATATAACGTATTTTCCTGGTGTACAGACTGGTACTTGGTGCTGGCCTTGGGCAGAGCCATGGTGCAGTGTCTGCATGCCGGATGCCATGACTCCGCCCCATCACATCATGATGCCGTGCGCCCTTCTAGATAGTGTGCGGCATCATGGCATGACCCTGGTGATTCCAGATGATGCAGCGCCAAAAGGGCATCACAAAGCCGCGACGCCACAGCTATGACGCCCTTTAGAGATTGCAAAAAGGAGCAGCAGAAAAAAAGCTTCTAAAACAAGTTCTAAATATGAATGAATTTCAGTCTCTCTTTCTGTCTTTCTCTCTGTATGCAATGCTGGAAATGTAGGAACTCAAGCAAAATTTCACAGGGGGGCAATACACTCACATTATTATCCCCGCAATAGCTGCACCCCTGCTTTGCTGTGTATCAGTCTATGTGAAATGGCCACATCCTGCCCCCCTCTATGAACCATATGGTAAAGGAAGCATATGAATTCTTTATCTGATAAGTCAAAGCGGAAAGGATTCCCTGCAGATAGAAAGTGTGGGAATAAAAACACTGGGCCTTGTGAGAACATTAGAAACTGTGTGAGAACAACAAAATCTCGACCTACGGACTCAGGAGAGAGAAAGATGAAAGTCAATGAACGCCAGTTTTTCTCACACATCCTTTCCCAAACTTCTATTACTTTGTCATCATGGATTCAAGTTGATGTCTCTAACACTTTCCATCCAACCACCATCATATGAAAATCCAACAGAAGCCCTATAAAGGCATTCTCTTTTGGAGCTAATTAGGCATCCAAGGCACTTGAGTCCTATTCCTTACATTATTGCTTTCCTCACTTGAAAAGCAACAATGTCTAAAGTGGAATTTCTCTACTATCTATGGCGGCTTTCCATAGAAACCTGAACCCTGATTGCCCAAGGTTCTGGCTCTCATGGATCACATACCACCCAACTGTCCTGATCTGGTAGAGTCAGTCCAAATTAATCCTCCCGCTGTCTCACTTCTTCAGCTGCTTTTAAACATCCCAGTTTCTCTTTCCTTCTCCCACTTTCCCCCTTTGTCCTCATCTTACTTCAGGTGCTACAAAGTAAATTCCAAGGATTAAAAATAGTTTGCTCTCAGTTAACTCAGCAGGGTTGGGGGAGAAAGGAAAGGGCAGAATCTGTCTCTTCCCAAGAGGCTCAGGCAAAAGAAACTGCTGCAGCCTCTCCTAGATTGTGTTGTCTTCCTTGTTAATATCTTCTGCCATCTTGACCATACTTTGGTGTTGCTTGACCACACATGTCCTGGTTTCAATCTATGAAACGTTGGGGGGTATGGGATCACCTCCACACATGCAAGAGACTTGCCATATCAGACATGTGACTTTTCCTATGAGCAAAGAGATGCTTGCTCCTTACTAAGGATCTCAGAACACAGAAGAACACTCAGAAACCAATATACAGTTGTCTCTCCACATTTGCTGAAGTTAGCGGTGAAGGACCCCCATGAACCTAAGACAAAACCTTAGGTGGGGCCTCCAAATGCAACTCTGTGGTCAACGTCTGCCAGAGGTTGATCATAGAATCATGCCGGAGGACCTACAAATGCCTAGAAAAGCATTTTCTCTAGCAACTTCTAGGTTCTCCAGCACAACTTTATGGTCAACTTCTGGCAGAACTGCACTGGAGGACTTAGAGCTCCCTAGAGAGAACATATTAATCAAAACCACAAATAATCAGATCTGCAAAAGTCAAAGCCACAAACATGGAGGTTCACCTGTATTCCTGTACAGAGTTGTCATGCTCTATGACTTTGCCACCAGTAAAACAGGTAGTCAGAAATCTAACTAATGCACCTCCCACCATCATTCTCTTTCCTCCTTAGGAAAATCCCCATTACATCAACCTTTCTACACTCTCGGGTTTTGTTTGCTTTTTTCCTTTTGGCAAAAAAGGAGACAATTGTACTGTACTTTCTTTACACATAACAATGAGTACCTTTTTTCAGACATTCTTGCTCCCAGGGAGTGGGGAGGACTGTAGGTATGAGATAGGGAGCAAGAATATCATATCTTCCCCGCAAGAAAGCATTAATAGGTACCTTATAAGGCACACAACTCAAGGCAGCTGGACGGCACAGATGGACTGATACAAAATATTGTGGTGCCCGAGGCAGAGAATCCAAGCTTATCCTCCCCTTTAGCTCTGCTACACTGTGACTGTAAAAATACCCTTTCAAGGGAGTGAAGCCAGGGGCATGGCTTAACTGGTCAAGGGTAGGGCTTGTTTAATTTCTGGAAGGCCATAGGGCACAATTGTTTTTTAAAAGGAACTCAGATACCTGGTTTATACAACAGAAACCTGCAAGATGCAGCTCAAACCAAAACCACTGAATGGGCAGGTAAAATACCCAGCAGCTGGTAACCTTTCTTTCCTTCCCATTAATTTTCCACAGCTCCTGTTTGTTGTAAAGCAGCTTTCATAGGAGAACATCCTCAGGGAATGAGATCCATGAAGCAGGGCTACCGCTATCCTCCTTTCTGATGTTCACAGTGCCCCAAATCTACTGCCTGACATTACACACTGACCTTGGCCACCTGCAGCAAGTAGATACAGACCTGAATCCTATTGCTAATCCCACCCAAAGTAAATCCGCTCAATCGATTGTTGAGCGGCGAGTCAACACTTCTCCAAATCCCACTGATCAATGGGTCTACCCCAGCTGGGACTTTCAACAGTAGCCATGCCATAAACAAAGGTCTGTGTAATGTGTTGCACATCCTTGTATCATGCTTCAACCTTCCTCATGCATCGTCATCCTAGGAGATCCCTATGCCACATTCTGTTGCCATTTTGAGAAGGACCGCAATAGGAAAACAAAAGCATTTGGGGTGTATTAGAGGTTTCTGGAGTGTTTGTAGTGGTGGGATGGAGGGAATATTACATATTTTCATATATTTGGGGGCTTTCCTCATGGCCTGTGGGCAAAATGTCCCCAAAACCATTTTTAAAAAAAATAGGGATGAAGGGTCTTTGTGGAAAAAGGGCCTGAACAGACAGGCCAAAATAATGCTACTTCGGATCACTTTGGAGGTATACATTCAAATGATGTATGCATCCTAAGAGGCCGGAAGCCACGCCTAAGGCATGCTCCAGTCCTAAGGACTGGAGCGCAGCTTTGGCACAGCTTCTGGCCTCTTAAGATGCATGTATCATTTAAACAGCATACCTCCAAAGTTACCCAAAGCAGCTTTATTTTGGCCTGTCTGTTCAGGCCCCAAGTTGCCCAGTGTGCCCTACACCCTTTGCTTTAGACCCTTGCTCTTCCTTACTTTACCCCATCCAATCTTTCTACCCATTACATGTATTTCCAGCTCCTTGTATTCATCCTTTGTTTGTCCCCTCTTTCTATTGCTAGCCACCCCAGTCCCACAGTAGAGTGTAGGCTCCTTGGGGCAGAAGGAAATTCTCTTCTGCTTCTTCTTTGGTAAAGCACTGTGCACAATGACGAAGCTGTATAACAATAAATAGCAAGTGGTATTGCGCACATCCACTTATGCGTTCAACATTTAAGGTGACTGAGCGAGACAGATTTTAATATTGTTGAAATACTGATACACAGGGACTTTCTTTTCTTTCCTTTCTTCCCCTTTTCTTTCTCCCCATCGCACACATACCCAAACACACACGCGCACACTCATACACACACCCAATTGCTTAAGCCTGACTAATCCCTCCTTTAAACCCATCCCTCCTTCTTAAAACCTCCCTAATCCTACAAAGAAACTTAAAGGGACTGAAATCTCCTGGCAAGCCTTCAGGAGCTGCCTCTTCCTTCTCATCTCCTTTCACACAAAATCCCCCTCAAAGTCTCCCCTCCGGTCGGCCCATCACCAGGGAAACTGAGTCAGGCAAACAAATGAAGAGCGCATTTGCAAATTCCCCCAAATAAATGTGGACATTCATTTTTCTTCTTGGCAACGTTTTGTCCCAGGATACATTGGTTGCTTGGCTGATTATTTTTACAGGTGCTGTTACACTATTTGTTATGTTGTTATAACACCGCCATAGCATTGGACTACAACTCTGGAGTCCAGGGATTGAATCCCTGCTCAGTCATGAGAATCCGCTGGGTCACCTTGAGCGAGTCACATTCTCTCAGCCTCAGAAGAGAGCAATGGCAAACTCCCTCTGAACAAATCTTGCCAAGAAAACCTCATTATAGATTCATCTTAGTGTCACCATTAGTCAGAAATGACTTGAAGGCACACGACAACAAGTCACTTCCCATTTATGATGTCTATTGGGGCGAGAGTGGGGCTTGAATGGGAGATTCATATGCAATTTTTAATGCATTTCTTTCTGTATTTTACCTACTTTCTGTTTTTCTCTTGCCACTAAAATGTTAGTGCAGATTCCCACTTCCCCACTGCGTACATTTTGAGCTGTTTTCGTTCCAAGGTGCGCACATTGATTCCCATGCGCACAAAATTCAGCACAATTTTGAAATCTGGAGGTACATTTCATGGAAGTCTCAGCAAGAGATCTGAAAAGGCCACTTTCATCAAGACTGTCGAGTCCAATGAAATTCCTTTCTATCACTAAAGGCAATGTATGGGCAAGAAACTGTGTCCTCCCTGCACCACTTCTTCAGTCTCGACTAGCACTTAACAGTCATCTCATGTCCAACTCTTATTCCACATCCACTGCACCAGCACAAGTGCACATGCTCTGTTTCAGATCATGGGTGCAATTTTAGATTTGGAGCTGTCTGTTAAATATATCATGCTTTGGGAAAGAAGAGGGGATAGGGTAAAAGAGAAGGGACTTGCCTCTGATTAAATTGGTCCAAAATTTGACAAGGGGAGGGAGTTAAAATGCCCTTAGAATGACTGTCATATCAGCATTTATGGCTCCACATTCTTGGGTTCTTTTAATGGCTTCCTGTTGGACACCTTCAACATTTCATAGTGAAAAGAAATCTGGATTGATGAGCCCTAACAGCACTGCCTGGGCGCCATTTTGGCATGCACCCTTCTAGACGGCACATGCCATGATGACGCACCTCTGGCACAGTGCCTAAATGACGAAGCAGAAGGGGCATCAGTAGGGTGTGCCGCCGCACCTTTGACACCCCTTCCAGGATGCAAAAATAACCCACTTTTCATGGCCCTGTAATGTTCTTCTCCTACCCCAGATTCAAGTTGGTTCTGCCTCTTTCTCAATGAGTTGGCATTTCTCCCCAATTGACCTGAAATTTCATACGGTATGTGCATGACTTATTCTGTATGCATGGAAATTGTTAACACCTTTTGTCTCTATATTTCCCCTAATATATGCATTTTATAAACAATTTTACCTAATAGTCTTTTAATAAACGGTATTTTTTGGTATGCAGTGTTCCATAATGCATGTCTTTTTGTAGGCATTAAAAGAAAAAGATGGAAAGGTGCATAATAAATTCAGAGAAGTACAAAAATCTATTGCTCACTACATTTGAATTTGAATGTTACTTTGGGAAGTGCTTATTAGGCATAGCTTGGAAAAATTGCTCTTGGGAGCAGAGCTCCCAGAATCTTTATGTCAGTGTGGCTAATGGCCATGCTGGCTGAGTGAGATTATGGGAACTGTAGTCCAAACAGTAGTTTTCCCACCTTCTGTTTTTAGAGTAGTGTGTATGAGAACATAGAGAAAACTGATTTCTACAAAATCTCTGCCTGAGACTATTCATAAGAATTTGTTAAACCTTTGTCTGTTCCTTCCTGTTTGTCATCATCTTCTCCAGCCCTTCTATCTCTGTAGGTCTCAACATTCACCTCATCTTCTCCTATCCTATCCCTATGCAATCAATCTCTGTCAATAAGTAGCCACCATTCCCCAATTACTCTATTAACTCTTGACCTCTCTGATGTACCATCAATCATTCTTCACCTGGGCAGTGTGTGTCACTGCCCTAGTTCTCTAGGCACCAGCGCAGGTCTGATTCAGCAACCAAGTCAGGACAAATCATGGAGGACTAGCTGGAGGGGCTCAAAATTCATACTGAGAGAAGAAACAAATCAGCAGACAAAAAACCAAAGCAAAACAATAATGATCAACAGAAGTAGAGTGTCTAGATCAAGGGAAGTAATAGTGCCACTTTATTCTGCTTTGGTCAGACTCCACCTGGAATACTGCGTCCAGTTCTGGGCACCACAATTCAAAAAGGACATTGAGAAACTGGAGCGTGTCCAAAGGAGGGTGACTAAAATGATGAAGGGTCTGGAAACCATGCCCTATGAGGAACGACTCAGGGAGCTGGGAATGTTTAGCCTGGAGAAGAGAAGATTAAGAGGTGATATGATAGCCCTGTTTAAATATTTGAAGGGATGTCATATTGAGGAGGGAGCAAGCTTGTTTTCTGCTGCTCCAGAGACTAGGACCTGGAGCAATGGATGCAAGCTCCAGGAAAAGAGATTCCAGCTCAACATTAGGAAGAACTTCCTGGCAGTAAGGGCTGTTCAACAGTGGAACAAACTCCCTCGGAGATTATAATGGAGTCTCCTTCCTTGGAGGTCTTTAAACAGAGGCTGGATGGCCATCTGTTGAGAATGCTTTGAATGAGATTTCCTGTATGGCAGGGGTTGGACTGGATGGCCCTTGTGGTCTATTCCAACTCTACAATTCTATGATTCTATGATTCTAGTCATGGGTACCATCTGTCCAGAATTGGTCTGGGCAGAATATCCATTCAGTGTCTTGTTCAATGTTTGGAAAAAGTTGCCGTCCTGGAAGTGTAATGACTAGGAATATGCATATCTGAGCATTTGGGTTGTCATGGATTTTGATATTGTCATTTGCTGTCAAGTCAACTTTGACTTGTGGCAATCTTATGAATGACAGGCCTCTAAGAGCCCCAATCATCAACTGCTCTGTTCAGGTCTTGCATATTCAAGAGTCAGGGCTTCCTTGATCATACCAACCCACCTGTAATGCCGCCTCCCTCTTTTTCTACTGCCTTCCATTTTACCAAGCATTATCAGCTTTTCCAAAAAGTCATGTTGTCTATAGTCATGTTAGGGGCTGTACAGACCGGCATCTTTGGCTGGCCTGAGGATGGAGACGGGGCATGGCATCTGCACAACACATGCCTCGACTCCGCCCCCAGGCTGGCGTGACACTGTGCGACACACCACACAGCGCATGGCATCACGGCACTCCTCTGGCACTGCATCTACATTATGCAGCACCAATGGAGCACTAAAAAGTTGCAGCACCATGGCTATGGTGCTTTTTCCAGGGTGGAAAAAGAAGCTGTTTTTTGTGGCACTTTTTTGTGCCATGGAAAAGTGAGATTGAGGCCGTGGCATGCTGTTGCCACATCCCCAAGCTGGTGCAAAAAGGGGCAGTTTGTACAGCTGCTCAGCTTCTAGGGAGAGTTCAGCCTTAATGTACTCTAACTCCCATTCATTTGTTTTTTAAGCAGCTATTTCTACACCTCATCCTTCCACTTCATTAAAAAAAAATACCCCAAAACCAAAAACTGATGAACTTAAGCCCTTTTCAGGTCTGCGTAAATTGTGCAAAAAGAACCCAGGAAAGGAAAATAGCATTCAGTCTGCTGTCTCTCCTCCTGACCTCCAACCATTGATGGGTTCTCTGTGCACAGAGATTATAAACGTATAGTTTGCATGCATAAAGTCTCTTTTTGAACAACTGAGAATCTTGCATCCCCCTCTCCAGTGTTTCCAATTATTTAGATACAAAGCTATACATGTACAGTTTGTATTCACAATGAAGTCTTTGCACACAGAACTATTAATATGTGGCGGTTGGGGGCAGAGATAATGGGTGTATCCCTCTATTTCCTGTCCATGTGTTTACTAAGTCTTTATTATGTGTTAGTAAATGTCTGTCAGGAATTTAATAAACTGGTTCAGATGATCATTTTTCCACTAAATGAAGCCAGATGTGAAGAAATCTTTTGCTTTATCCAGTGTCTCTTCACTCTTACTTTGTGGCATAAGCAACACAGAGTCCACTGGGTACCATATTTGGAGCAAGCTTATTAAATGTATGAAAGAAAATAAAATGGGAACAATGCATAACTTGAGGATGCTTCACCCCATGTATCATGAATAGAGATCTGTCCACAACTTTAGGAGACCAGATTGGAAACTTAGAAGGTGATCTTGGACTAGTCACACTCACTTGGCGGGATAGAAAGACAATAGCAAACCTCCTCTGAACAAAGCTTTCTATGAAAACCTTAGGCTAGGTTTGCCATAGGGTCAGCTTATGTCAGAAATAGCGTGAAGATACACAACAATCCATTAAAGCGGGAAGAGGATAAAGCATGGATCAAATGTTCATTAATATCTTGGCTTATCAAGCTGAGACATAAATACCTAAATTACTTTTCTTCTTGGAGATCCGTGAGGGGCTTAAGGATGCTATTGTAAGATTAGAGAGGGTTGACCTTGATGTTCTCATGGAATCACTTCCAAATTTTGACCTAAGACTTCTGTGAATGTGCTAACTTCCACTGTTGGTTTGCTGAGGGATACTTAGCTCCTGAGACCTGCTAACAGTTCTAGTAAAGCATCAAGTGTCTTCTTTTCATTTTGGAAATCATCCTTATCAGCCTTTTGGCTAGGAAGGATATAGTCATGGATTGCTCTGCAAGGAGGAATCTGTGGCCTCCTACTTGTGGAAGAAGGTCTGGTAGAAAGTCAAGAAATAGCAGTTGGAAACAGAGAGAGGGACAGAGCCAGGTTGGTACACTGGAAGCATCTTTAGGATACAAGAGCCTCCTTAGAAACCTAATGAGAGAGAAATCAGTTGGTATGTTAATGGTGCAAGGTAGGGTTGGAAGGAATACTCTACAGTACACTATTTGTTTCTTGGACAAAAAATAAGTGTATTAACAGTTGGGAAGCCCATTAGGAAGCAAAATAGATCAGTTGTAATTTTGCGCACTTTTTTTCTCAGTGTTCCAGTGTCTTGAAGTACTCTGGATGCCCTTTTTGCACACATGCATGGCTTTTGTGTGTGCAAAACACAGAAAACTGTTTTTTAGGCAGGAAATGTGTGTTTTGTGCAGGAAAAAATGTTCTTTTTATGTGCAAAAATGCACATACTTTTCTTCACAGAAAAATATATATACAGAGCACTTGGGGACACTTGAATATGGGTAGAATGTTGCACAAAATTGTTTGGTTTTTTTCCACTACGCAGAACCAATAATAAACATTATTTGTACTTCCAATGATGTGGATGCAAGCTACAGGAAAAGAGATTCCAGCTCAATATTAGGAAGAACTTCCTGACAGCAAGAAATGTTCGACAGTGGAACACACTCCCTCAGAGAGAGGTGGAGGTATTTAAAGAGCGGTTCGATGGCCATCTGTCGAGGATGCTTTGATTGTGAGTTGCATCATGGCAGGAGGTTGGACTGGATGGCCTTGTGGTATATTTCAACTCTGTGTTTCTATGATGTATCCCCCCAACATAGACACTGCTGTAAGAGATTAAAGTGCTAGAGACCAGGAGGTAGCTGAATTCTGCAAAGAGTAACGACTCCAACAACGATAATTCATTATAATTCCATTTTCATAAATCATTCCTGAAATTAAAATAGTGGCTTGACACACCAGGAAATAGGGACAGCCATTGTGGAATGCACAGCTTAATAATATTTCAGTGTAAGATCCACATTTTTACCATCATCTTTACTCTTATACCATCCTTTTAAATTTTTGCTATCTCTCTCTCTCTCCCTGCTTCAGTGGACTTCAGCTTCTCTTTCTCTCTTCCTCATTTGCTTTCTCCCTGGGCCTAGGGCTTCACCATAGCTGTCTTTCCTGCTGTGACCATGTCTCTTCTTCTTCACAGAAGCAAGAAAGGTGAAGGGGGATGGGACGGAGCGATGCCTCGACTTTAATAAGATAGTGGCTCTTTGCAAGCTTATTGATTGTGAAAAGGCCACTGGGGTGGGAGCGGCAGGCGAAAGAGATGTGCCTGCCAGCCCAGTTCAGCCTCATGTGGTCGCTGAGGTAGCAGTTAAACCAAAGACAGCTGGGAAGGGGGGGGGTAGGACAAAGAAAAAGGAAGAAAAAAGATACCGCTACTTTCTAGATCTATGTTTGCAAGGTGAGGCCTGGCTTTGTGAAACGATCCTGAATTTTGGAGGGCTGTATTCCCGAGGGAAAATTTCAAGGATGAGACCAAAAACAACATGCCAGTTGAGAAAGACAAGCCAGCACACATAGGTAACAAAATATTTTCTTCTCCAGGAACAGTCACCACTAGATGAGGCAAGAGATCGAACCCTATGCCCTCCATTGTTTCATGGATGAAAACTGGGCATGTGTGGTCAAGCAACATCAGAGTCAAGATGGTGGCCAAGATGGCAAAACGTGTTAATGAGGAAGGATGCATAAGCTGGAAGATGCGGCCGCAGTTTGTGTTTCTCTGATCTTAAGAGAAGAGCAAAATTCTCCCTTGGTTCTTCCTTTCTCCCACAGAGTTGCTTGGGTGTGAACTATTTTTGCACTCTCAACTCGGTTTGCAGCAACTGAAAAAAGCTGAGGACAAAGGGGGAAAACAAGAAGTGGAGAGGAAAAACAACTGTGACATTTTACAAGCAGCTGACAAAGTGGGGTGACAGAGGAATAATTGAGAATGTCCCTGCCAAATCAGGACAGCTGGTGAGTACTGAGTTACCGGCATCCCTTGTTTCGACTAAGGATGCCCCCTTCTGGTTATCAAGAAGCCATTTTAGTTACAGTATCTGTGAACTTACCATCCATGGATTACAGCATCAGTGGATTGCAAGGCTTGGAGGGAGGGCAGAGAAGGAGGTGGAGGTGGGAAGAGGAGGCAAAAGGCGGCAGGATGAAGAGGAGGAGGAGGAAGAATGAGGCGGTGGCATCAGAAAAGAGGAGGAGGAGGCTGCCCAGGGTACCTTGCACCTGGAAGAGGAGCTCCTCCCCTCACCTGAAGCCTACCTAGCCTTCTTCTTCTTCTCCTCCTCCTCCTCCTCCTGTCACCTAGCAGGTATGGCAAGGCCTGGAGGGGCAGGAAACAGGGCGGCAGAGCCTCAGCAGGGCTGGAGCTAAAAGGCACTGTAAGAGCATCCTGCCAGGCCCCAGAGCACTTCCCCAGGAAGTGGCACTCCAGACCACCATCCTCAGACCTTCCTTCCAGCCCAAGGCTCATGGTTCCCGCTGACCCTATCAGGCCTGGATGAGCTCCACCAACTGCCCCATTGGGCATGCATCACGGGAAGGAGGACCCCAGGTGGGAGGGACAGAAAGAGTTGGAAGAACTCGTCCAGGCCTGAAAGGGGCAGTGGGAACCATGAGCAGTTGGCATCCCCTGGGGCTTGAAGGAAGGTCCGAGGGCTGCGCTCCGGATTGCCGCTTCCCAGGGAGGTGCTCTGGGGCCTTACATGATGACCTCGCGGTGCCTTGCTGCCCACTGAGGACCTGCCACTCCGCTTCCTGCCCTTCCAGGCCTCACTTTATCTGCCAGGTGACAGGAGGAGGAGGACAGGAAGGCTAGGTAGGCTTTGGATGGTGCCATAGCCAACCAGATAACATGTAACACCTACTGACGGTCCTGGTTTTATACAACCATTACAAGTACAGAAGCACGCTTTAGATATCACTCCAGCAACCCAACTGCCCAATGGCCCTGCTATGGTTCTTTCTTTCACACACTCTACAGAACAGACACACACCAGGTGTAAAATTTAGGGCAGACAGCAAATTCCCTTCCTTCCCAGCTCCTGCCTGCCCATCCATCCAGTCATTCTCCATTCCCTGGCACTCTTCCAGAGCTTGTGTGTCTCTTTTCCTCTTCAAATGCTGTTTCCTAGACTGGGCTGGGGTTGGAGAGTCTATTTTACCTCCCAGCTAGACCCCCTCATGGATAATCAAACTGTAATAAATGTCATTATTGCTTAGCTATAGTCCCTTCAGAGCTATGGGCCATGTGCTTTCAGGAGGTATATGGCCATTGGTCTGTGGGGACTGAAGCATAAATGTATTTCCCTAAAAATATCCTCCTGGGGAAGGTTGGTAGCAATCCTTCAACTTCCTGGAAAATGTATGAAGTAACAACACAGTCACATTTATAGCAAACACAGCGTCTCATCACTTCTATGTGGAGCTAACGTCCTAACAATCCTGCGCACCATTCTAACAAATAATCACAACCGTGGCAGGGATAGTGGCAATAATAATAATAATAATAATAATAATAATAATAATAATAATAATCTTGTAACCTAGGCGATAAAACAGGAGGAAAGTACAAGGACGGAGATGGAGATGAGAATAAACTTGCATATTCATCATTTCAGTTCCACGTATTTCACTTTAGAAGGCAATGAGGAATTGGAGGCAGCATCGAAAGCTTTGTGAAAAAGGTGGATATGGAAGAAGGATTTGATGAAATAAGAGAGATGGTCTCATTAGAGTTGGGGAAATGAATTAAAGTTCTTGTTTCTGTATTCTTTTTATCCAAAATACTAAGAAAGTTACAATTGCTGGCAAATAAAAATGGCATTCTCAGCCATCTCTAGCCATGACACAGACCTTCAGAGAAGCAGGAGGTATGAGAAGGGCTGAGGATAGGGTAGCAAGTAAAAAGAAAGTTATATGTAAGAGTGGAAGGATAAAAATACACTGAATTTCCTAATGGGCATTAAATTGGATTTAAACTAAGGAGAGCAGGTGCTTACTGGAGACTGTCTTCAAATGATGAAACATAAAGGAATTGCTTATTCTGTTAATAGCTATTGCAATATGACTGTGGTGTAGCAGTTAGAATGCTATCTTCAGAGATCCAGATGTATATTCCTGCTGAGGTGGGTCTAGGCCAGAATACTTTGGACAGTCCCTGGAGTATTCTGGAACCAAAGCTTCCCCAAATTATCTGTGCACTTCACAGTAATAGTAGGCAGCTGTCTACATAGTGTCCCACTGGGCTTCCCATCTCCATTGGCAGTGGCACAAATCATTCATGCTGAGACCAAAACTGAGCTGCCCAGCCTTGATCATAAAGTTAGATGCCTTATTTTGACCTCAGAGGAACAACTTGCAGTGGTGAGTGGTACAATGGGATGCAAATGGTGAGTGATTTTAATGCAGGGATGGCCTGGATTTGCTGCAGGACAGCCTTCCCAAATGTGGACAGTCCACTGACAAATCGGGCTTTGGCCCTGCATTGTCTAGACAGGGTGACACAAGAGTTCCCCTTGGTAGCCACACAAACCTTTGCACTCTGAGCATGAAGGTCAGAAGAAGACTTTACAACTGCATTCCGTTGAACATGGTGACAAAGCACCTTTGCTCAGAAACCCTGTTAAAGCAGAGCTCCCAGTCATGGTTACTGGACAACCACATTCAGCTACATTTTATATGTCCACATCTCTATCATTCAAACAGCACTTCATGTTCTCAGGCAAATGCCTGATCAGGTCTTATAACTTCCCTTGAGCTAGATAATATACTCCTTCTATTGCAGCCTAGAACTGTATCAGCTTTTTTCTTTTTCATTTTCTTTTTTTGCTTCACACATTCATGTTTAGCTGTCATCTACTAAGACTCCCATATCCTTTTCACATATAGTACTGTGAAGCCACATGTCACTCTGATTTGTGCATCTGACACATCTATAATGTTACATTTATTCCTATTGGCATTCATTTTGTTTGTTTTGGCCCAGTCTGTTAAGGTCATCTGGAATTCTGATGCTGCCTTCTGAATGACCTCTCCTTAGTTTGGTGTCATCTGAAAAGCTGATGAACACTCCCTGAAAGCTCTCATCTACATCATTTATACAGGTATTAAACAACATCTTACCCAGGACAGAAGTTTGCAGCATCCCACTGATAATTTACCTATAAAACGCCAAGGAATTATTGATGAGAGCTCTTTGAGTTTGGTCTATAAACCAGTTACAAATTCACCTACCAGAGCATCATCAAGCTTACGTTCTACCAGTTTGTCCATAAACATATGGAGGAACTTACTGAAAGCCTTGCTGAAATCAAGATGTATTACATCCAGGCATTTCCCTTGACCTACATAGTTCTGCTGGGGAGGGGGAGATTAGACAGGTGTGCTTTGCTTTTGATAAACTCATATGAGCAAAGCACACTTTTCTAAAGTCTCACAGACTATTTAATAATCTGTTGTAGAACGTTTCCTATCATTGACTTAACGTTGACTGATCAATAGCTGCCCAGGTCCTCTTTTCCTCCCTTTCTGAAGATGGGTACAACATGTCCCTGTCCCTAGACCTCCATCTGTTCCCTCTGCATTCCTAAAGAAAATACACAGAAATACTGAGATCATGCTTAAAGGTTCCTTTAGTACCCCTGAATGCAATTCATCTTACCTTGGAGTCTTGAATTCATTTAGGGTAGCTAGATGTTACATACCACTTCTTTATCTATGATGGACTGCAACCCGCTCTGTGTAACATTTATAACATTTCTGCCAGGCAGATCACTGTTTTCCCATCAGCCTCATCCAACAAAGCCAATATTCAGGAATGGTGGGTCCCACAGTCCAACATCTCAGAGGCCCCTGATTGTACATGAGGTGAAGAAGCAATCATAAACACCAAGTGACAATTGTGTGCCACAACTGCAAAGTGTCACACGGCAAACCATCCAGACCTGTTGAGGTATGGAGCATAGCATGATGATAGTGAGATAAGTCTGTGGGAGATGTTTTGGTTGAGCTGACAGTGCAAGGAAACTGTTTATCACACCGGTGTGTAATTATGTGACCACATCATGAACTAGATAACCAATCATACCACTTATCTTGGAAACTGAGTTAAAGGAGTACCTATCTTCCAAAAGGCAGAACAGAAAATGAGATACATTGGCCACAGATAAGCTTTCCCCACATGTGCCAGGGACTTTAACAACTTTTGCTGTGCTGATAGATGTGCACATTTCCCCTTTTGCTATGAGAACATGGCTTATGGTTTGTTTGGGTGTCAGGTGAATGAAATGGATGTATGTGTTTTCATTGATATTAAACGTATGCATGTAATGCATTCCTGCTTAACATAAGTGGCTGAAATGGGCATATAGATATATGGATATGCTGTTGATTGAATGTGTATGGTGTCATCTCTGTCTCAGGTTTTCTTGTGCTGCCATCAAACGATACACATCATCTGAAAAGCTCTGCAGATTTTGTCATAGGCTAGCAAGCATTTGACATGCAATGTTCTTTCATTATCTCATCTATATACTGGTAAACAGTGGAGCTGTTTCAACACGGGTATTATGTGATCTCTATAACCTGCCCCTGTTAGCAGCCTGGCTGCAGTTCTTTGGACCAGCTGAAGTTTACGAACACTCTTCAAGGGCAGCCCCAAGTAGAGTGCATTACAGTAGTCCAAATGGGATGTAATCAAGGCATGTACCACCGTGGACAGATCCGGTGTCTCAAGGAATGGGCGAAGCTGGCACACAGGTTTTAAATGTGCAAAAGCACTCCTGGTCACTGCAGAGTCCTGGGTCTCCAGGTTCAAATCTGAGTCCAGGAGTGCCCCCAAACTGCGAAGCTACATCTTCAGGGGGAATGTGACCCCATTTAACACAGGCTGGATCCCTATTCCCTGATCTTCCTTCTGACTGACTAGAGTATCTCTGTCTTGTCTGGATTAAGTTTCAACTTGTTTGTCCTCCTCCAGCCCAGTCCTCATCCAGTCCAGGTTTACAATCTGTAAACTAATTACCCCCAGCCAACTGAGTACTCATTTTACCAACCTAAGAAAGGATGGAAGGCGAAGTGATCCTTGGACCTCTGGGATCAAACTCACAACCTTGTGGCTGCAGTACTATTATTTAACCACTGCGCCATCAGGGCTCCAATATTGCTCAGTCCTCGGGCTGCTCTAAGTCAAGGTGCAGTTGGTAGAGTCTTGTGGGCTTGGACAGGTAGAGCAGTGCCTACAGATTGAAATCTGGAACTGACAGGTACAACCTGCCCAAACCAGGAATGATACCCAGGTGTCCAGATTCCTGAGTCGAATCTTCTCACAGCCGAAGCCAGATGAAGCTGGAACATCTGCCTACACAGCTGCACAACAACACTCCTGACTCACCGGTCTCTGCTGGAGAACCAGCCAACAAAGAATGGATGGACAGCCGGCAGTTGGGAGGAGGTACACAAGGGAGCAACTACGATAATTACTTGAGGATTTCCCATCTCCTGATCCCAGCCATCAAGTGATTAGAAGCCTTGCTTGGGAGGGAAAGTGCTTTTAGAGCCTGCAGCATCCTCTAGGGAAGAAGGTCACCCCAAACTACTGCACTCCTGCTGGGTTGAAGACGCTTGGCTTGCTCCAGGTACCAATTACAAAGAAGAGAAAGGTAGGGAAGCTAGGCTTTAAGAACAAGGAGGGCATCTCTGCCCTGGAAGGTGTGCTGCCATTTCTCCCCCCCCCCCTCCCGAAATGACAGCAACAAACACCTCCCCTCTGCCTACCTGCTTATACCAACCACTAGAGGACCCTTCCTTTCCAGAGCTGGGAATCATAAAGCCAGTCATCTGTATTCCAAATCCGTTCCCTGATCAAGAGTTTCTCGCCTAAATCAAACTGGATTTTAGAATGATACAAATTTAGAATGATACAGATATTATGGATGAGTGCATTGTCCTTCTTTTCAAAGGTTTTTGTGTGAAAGATGGAGAAATGAGGGCAGCAAAAGAGAACTGCTGGACAGATAGAAAGACAGACAGACAGAGATTAGAGAGAGAGAGAGAGAGAGAGATGCAGACCGACCAACCAACCGGCCAGAATGATTTGGTCTTTTTCTGTTATTCCCCTTCTCCTTTGTCTGACGCAGAAGGAATCGGGAATCTAAATGCAACCCCCTCGTGCCCTTCCAGCTGGCATTTTCAGAGGGAGCTGATCTGATAAATGTGAGGACTGAGTTTGCAGCAGAGCCGCCTTGGCGGTATTTCCCGGTTCACTTCACCTGCCCACCTTCTGATGCTATGGTGGGGGGCCACTGCGGTGGAAGGCAGCTGCAGTTAATCCCTGAGCGCAGCAAGGGGCAGCCGAAGGAAGGATCGGCTGCCTTCTGCCTAGACACAATGCAGTAGGAGCCTGAATAGCAATCGGGTCCCCACTCCATCCCCAGGTCCCTGCTGAATCACCCACACCTCCCTCCCAGTCCAGGAATTATGGAGGGGATTTAGGGATGTAGCCACAAATCTGATGTGCTGCTCAAAAGGTATGCCCGGCTCCCTATATCATCTCCATCTGCCTCTACCTCCTCCAGCACTTACATTATGGAATAAAACATGGGAGCTTCCCTAAGTTGTAACAGGGAGGATAAGAGGGATTCGATTTTCTATTTGGACAATATTTGGCATGGCGAAGGCAAGGGAGATTATTGAGAAGCATATGCTTTGAATACCTGCAGAGCATCACAGGTTCAAATCCCCGACGAAAGGGTGAACAAAACCTGTCTGTTTCTCCAATTATTATTATTATTATTATTGCATTATTTTTCTCCCCAAAGTTCGCTCCACCCCATTTCGGCCTCAGTCTTCTTTTTAAAGCTTGCACAAACATTTGCCTGCGTCCTCGTGTGTGTTTTCAGATGCATGAACATTTCTATACCTCTTATTCCACGTCTCCCCTAATCTAGGCAATTTTCCAAGCAATTTCCCTGTAATATTTGCTTTTCTGTATGCCCTCAGTGTATGTTTTTGAACATTTAAAATAGAAAGTGAGAGAGAGAGAGAGAGAGAAACACCTTTCACCACAATATTTGGAAACAGAGCAAAACGTTGAAAAATTAGAATATTTCTAGATCACAGATTGGTTTGGGACGAGTAAAATAGGTCAGTTCGTATTAAAATGCAAACCAAACAGTTTTTCCCACCTCTAACAGCTCCCATGAAAGACTCTCAGTAAGGTTGGGATATACACACACACATATACACACATCACACAGTCAGAGATCCTGAAGAGAAGGCAAAACTACAGACGCCAGAGAAGGAAAAACTACACTAGATGAATCAGCACTCTCAGTGAATGGCAGTTTTTCATGTTCAGTGCAATGTTTACTAGACAGCTGATGATGGAGATGGAAAGAATATTCGTTACTGTTTATTTTCCTGCTGAATAATGGGTTTACCGATGCTTAAAAAGCATGCTAGGCAGATGCTAGACTCTAGAAGTCTAGAGCAATAGCCAGGATTCCTTACAGTTTGCATTTACCTTTTCAGAGAATGTACGAAGAAAGCAATTTTGCAAATAATAAATGTTTTCTGCACAGAGCATATGTTTTTTGAACAAAAATGTGTTTCCTACACAGGAAATGTAGACATGCTTCCTACAAATGCTGTTGGCTCTCTCCTTTCACTTGAGCCTCCTCTCCATTCCTGCTTCCTTCTTTTGTAGTAAGCATTTGTTTCTAGCTGTGGCCTCATATAGGCGCTCAATAGACGGGCCCTATGGGGTGCTGTCGTCATGTGCGAGGGGCGGCGCTTTCAGACGCCCCTCACCCCTTGCACGTGACAAGGGTGTCAAAATAGCGGTGCCCTGTACATACAGGTGGCACCATTTTGATGTGACAGACGCCTAGTGTCCACAAGTCTTGGCACCTTTATGACGCCGCAAGTGCGCCATTGTCGCCTTGTGGCATCAAAACGCCACCACAAAAAGAAACCATTTTTTGCGGGTTCTTTTAGCTGTGTGAGGGAGCTGCATGGTTTGTCCACTGCGGCTCCCTCGCACAGCAAACTAGGGCGGCGGCAGACTGTCCTTTTGGGCGGTCTGTATCCCGCCATAGACTGCCAAAATAAAGCTGCTTCGGGACACTTTGGTGATATTCTGTTTCAATGTTGCATGCGTCCTAAGAGTCTGGAAGCTGTGCCAAAGTTGTGCTCGAGTCTTTAGGACTGGATCGTGGCTTTGGTGTGGCTTCCAGACTGTTAGGACACATGCAACATTTAAACAGCATACCTCCAAAGTGTCCCGAAACAGTTTTATTTTGGCCTGTCTGTATGGGGCCTATGTCTTACAACAGGCTGGGGGAAGAAAAGAAAAGAAATAACCCTGCTCTAGAAGGCTGGTTGGAAGGGAGATGAGCAAAACCACAATTGCCTCATTTTCCCATTCAATGGTGGATTTCAAGGGAAAGGGAGATTCTGCAGGATGCGAAGGCGGCAGCAATCTGATCATCAGTCAGTGATGATTCGGCATGATGATTTGCTGTGATGATTCATCAAGGAATGATTTGCATGGATGAAAGAGCCATCACGGAGCAGGCACCACACTGCCAGAGCTGTCCATTTCACTGGCGAGATTAACTCTTCACCCACCCTTCTTTTCAGTGGAGCACATGCTCATCTGAAATCCATCACAGGGTAAAGCACCATGTTATCCTGGCATGTGCACACTGAGATGGATCATGCCCAAGACTCCAAGTCCAATAAAAGGAACAGCCAGTTTAGGCTATCGTATGAAGAGGGAAATACACTTGGCACACATTCAGTAGCTCTCTCTCTCTTTCCCATCATTGCTCCAGATGTTCCAGGCCTGAGCTGTGAAAGGATGATTTTGCCTGTTTTGGCTTTTCTTGCATCCCATTTTTTTGTTTTGGATCTCAAATTTTTACACATTTCACTGATGTTGAAATGTATGGCTGGTGGTGATTTCTCATTCAGAAAGTATGCGATGAAACTCTCCAACATCGACATTGACCACATTTGATAAATACAGCTATTCCCTGTATGGAAAGGATCATGTTTTTCCTGTTAAAGATGAAGAGTTGGTCAGAATCAAAGAGACAGTAATGCTCGTTTCCCACTATCGTGGCTGAATACATAAGGATCCAATTGTAGACTTTTTTAAAAACTAGGCATTCAAAGCTTTCTGCCTGGATAGATGAATCTGTCAGTTTGGGCTTCTTCCACATTCAGTTTTTAAAAAGACATCTCAAGCACTTTGGATCACTTCTATGGGCTGTTTTGGAAAGGTCTTATTTATGAAACAAACCAGAGAAAACTAGTCTAAGCCTTCCTGGTCCTGGAAATTGGTTCTGGGGCTAAAGCCCAGGCCCAAATTTAACTTGATGTCATTAATTCAAGAGCAGCTATATGGAAGGTTTTGGGAATTTTTTTACAAGGAAAAACAAAAGATCAACAGGTGATGATAATAATTGTTTATCTTACGTTCTTATTTTCCAATATGAGCCTTCTGGAGTTTTGAGATCTTCTGGGGAGGCCATTCTCTCTAGTCCACAGTCACAATTGGTGGGAGCACATGAGGGGGCCTTCTTGGTGGCTGCTCCCAGGCTTGGGAATTCCCTTTCTAGAAAGGTTAAACTCATGCCCTTCTTCCTACCCTTCTGCAAACAGTTGAAGACCATTTATTCCACAGGCCTTTGAGGGCTGATTGCTTGGGGCAAGGCTTTCTGAATATACTGTACTATTTATTTCTTCTTTTCTTTGTTTATAGTCATGTTTTAATTGCTTTTAACTTTACTATTAGCTTAATTAGATATTTTTAACTTTTGGATGATGTGATTTTTTAAAACTTTAAGTTTTGTAACCCAAAACTTTAAGTTTTGTATCTCAGCATCAACATCATCATCATCATCATCATCATGATCTAAACAAGTACTTGTAAATATATATCACTCCTAAACTCAGAATACTAGCATGTAAAGGAAAAGAGTTCTGTCTCTCCTAGTTTACTTCCACAAGCCTCTATCTTCTGTATTTTCTGCTGATTTGATCCTGGATGCAAAATGAAGAGGTGTTAACTTTACAAATGACCTGCTCCTGTTGGAGATAGAAACTGTTCTAGAACAGGCTGGTTGATATGCATCAACACACATGCCTGCCTTTCTGGACTCCATTTAAGAGGCACAGCCATGGGACTGTTGCAATAAGGACTCACAGTACACAAATTTGCCACAACCACACAGAGTGTAAGCAGCCAGGCAGTCAGGAGGGTGCTATTGATTTCAAGCCTTTCCCACTGGCTGTTGGCTTGGAGCAGGTTTGCAAGAAAGAAAAGAAGAGGCTCATCTGACCCAAAGTCTGCTGCAGAGGATGCTCATTTTGCCCCCTGTCTGTTCTTTTTTCTGCTGGAAGGCAAAGACCTTTTAATGGAAGCAGGTCTTTGGCTCTTAATTTATTGTGGCAGAAGGATCTTTTAATGGTGTGTGTTATGTTTTTGTCCTTTTTACTAGGCCTTAATGTGTTTTTAAACTGTTTTAATTTAGTGTTTTGAACATAACTGGATATTCATTTTTTTTCTTTAACAAATTGTATCGATTGTAGCTGTCCTTTGTTTTCATTTATTGTAAGCAACTTTGATCTCCATACCAGAAACAAAGCGGGATATAAATTAAATAAAATGGCAAGTGGACATCTGGCCATTTACGGTTTTGGGTTTAGCGGCATTGTCACTTGTGGTAGGTCAGAAATCCACAAGTTGCCCATTCCTGATCTAGTGAGAAACAGGATACAAATTTTACAAAGAAAGAAATAGGTCACTTTAGATGTGAACAAGCTAATCATGGATCATACATCAAAGTCTACATTTTATCACTTTGCAAATCCATAGCTGCACTGCATTAATGCAATTTAACCTGGCCCTGTCTGCATGGGCCAGGATACCCTGGGGGCAACCTGGAATAGCCTAATCCTGAAGTTGTCCTGACCTTTCTCCATTACCTGGCCCTCTAATCCTGCACTGCTGCAGGCGTCCCATTGACTCACCCAGTGTGTCCACCATCACCATGGGTTGCTCAATGAGGTAAGAACAAGATGCTCAAGATGGCTAGGCACATTGTTCTGACCTTAGAGCAAGCAACTTGCAGCAGCAGCAGCAGGCAGATTGGGTGGCTCAGTTGGACGCTTGTGCAGACAGCAACTGTGGGGCAGGATTGAGTGTTCCAGATCTTCCCAGAAGATCCAGAGTAAAGGTAACTTTTCAAAATATGTGTTAAGCAGGAAATAGCCTGGTTTTAGTGTAGAACGTGCCAGACTCTGTTCAGACTGCTTGCACCAGAACTGGGGTTTTTGATGTGCATCATCCAAGTAGGATGACACCAGAACAGAGCAGAAATGGGCCTTTTGGATAGACAGGGACCCTGTTAGTGAATTGTAAAGTGCAGCTGGACACTTCTGATACACATCAGGCATTCTTTTTATGCTCTTGTACTTCCTAGCTGGAGTCTAGGTATGCACTGGGGATCACCTCAATGTGCATTAGTGCCCATGGTCCATCAGTCACTCCACTGGCTATCATTATGTAACAGACACTCATTCATTGTAACTTGACAGCATTCCCTTGGTCAGTGATTCCCAAACTCTGGCCTTCCAAGGTGTTTTGCATTTCAGGTCCCAAAATCCCAGACTATTGTCCAAGATGTCTGAGGCTTCTAGGAGCTGAAGTCCAAAAGATCTGAAAGGTCTGAGTTTGGGAATCACTGCCCTAGGTGAATTAAATATGTTGTGCATCTACTCAGTTCAATATTGCACACATGTAAGGCCATTTACAATGAATGCCAGTCTCTGTTTGCTGTCCTGTTTTGACTACCCTTCAGTGGCATCACAAGCAATGGGTTGGTATTACATCTGAGCCAAAATAAACAAGCCTTCTGAGATCCACTGCAATGATGTTTATTATTCCTTGATGTCTCCTGCACAGACCTCTCAAAGCCAGTTTCTGTTGTGCTGGTCCTGAAGATCAGGCTGAGGACAGACTCCCAGTGCAGAGAAAGCCAAGCCACCTCGACCTCACTGCGGTTTCTATTTGAGCCTTTGCTCCCTTTTTGTAAAGGCTGCAGAGAGGCAGCCCATGGTAGGGCAGCTGGAGAAACATCTGCCCAGGATGAACAATGTGCCTGAGCTTTAGTAGCCCAGCACTGAGATGCAGAAAATGAGGAGGAGCAGCCAGGTGGAAAATGCAGAGGCAGCAGAAGGGAAAGATGGAAGCAGAGAGGGGGAGTGGGGGAATGGATTAGAGCAGGAGATAAGGAAGCAGCCAGGTCTGCAGTGTCGGCAGGGGAGGGGGAATGAGAGAAGGAGATTCCCCAGTGTATATACAACACACACACACACAATCTTTTTCCCCTCATACATATAAACAAAAATCTCTTCCCCCCCCCCACCGATCTCTGTTTAAAGTCATCACCAAGCCACACTTAAAAACTGCAGACTCCAAAACCATTTTGCATACTTTGGTGTAATGCCAGAGTGTGGTTTTGCCTCCCCTCTTCTCCCCAAGAGAATCCTGCAGATTGAATCCCCTCGATTCTACAATTATAGAGTCTGGTGCCCTCAATGGCTGGCATTCTGCTAGTGGTGTACACCAGTATAAATTAACATTGCAACATCATATATCTACTTTGGGTTGGTGTGGAAATTGTTATTCCTTTCCTTCCTCCATGGAAACCAGCAACCCTGCTGGACCTACTAAAGTCCCTATCCATGGGCTATTCCATGCCTGGTGGGGAGCAGAGGGAGAAGAGATCATAGAATCATCTGGCTATGGCCCTGTAACCAGATATGAAATTATTACAACAACCACTGAGACCTTCAGCGGACCTTGGTGGATTTCAGCAGATGCTGCAATGATTTCACATCTGGCTATGGAGATATAGCCAGCTGCTTCTGTGTTGCTTCCTTCCTGGCACAGAATGGGCTGGGGCTTCAATGCATCTATGCTAAGTCCTGGAGTGTCAAATAGTTTAGCATAACTTTAGTTCTGCACAAAGAACTGCAGTGCTCTACAAAGGCATCCTGGAGCTCCTCTGAGACTAACTGAAAGACAGTAGTTGGTAGCATGGGCTTTCATAGACTTGAGCCTACTTTTTCCGATGCATCTGAGATCCTTTCTTAAAGTGATGTTCTAGACTAAGGTCCAAAATACACTGCAGAAATGATCCAGTTTGAGACCGCTTCAACTACCCTGGCTCAATGCCAGGGAATTCTGGGAACTGTAGTTTTGTGAGGCATTTAACCTTCTCTGTCAGAGAGCCCTGGTGCCACAATAAACTAAAATGCCCAGGATTCCTTAGCACTGAACCAGGGCGGTTAAAGTGGGTCTCAAACTGGATTATTTCTGCCGTGCGTTCTGGACCTAAGACAGCTATTTCTTTGAATGCTATGCTATGCTGAGCCATGCAGAATTGCAGTCCAGGTGCAGACTACAATTCCATCATCTTTTCTGCAATGGTAGCTGTAGGCTAGGAGTAGAGAAAGTGAAGTCTGTGGCTTCCATATGGCCCCCAGCCCTATGTATATAACCCTCCAAGCCCCGCTCAGACATCTAACAATCTTGGAGAGCCTTCCCTGCATTCATTTTCCCCCAGGTGATCTTTAGGCAATTTTCATCTGGAAATCTCTCAGCATGAGTTAAAACCATCCCAAAATTGATGGCTTACCTTAAGCTTCTCAAACAGCTAAAAAATTAAAATAGCTGGGAGGAAAAAGGCTTAATGGGAACAGATAGTGACACGATGCCAAATGTTGAAGGTACAAGGGTCTTCTTTGTTTCATGTGACCACTGTAGTTTGTGCTTCCAAACCACTTGCAAATTTTCCCATACTCTTCTGGGTGCTCAATTCTATTCTAGACATCACTCAAGGTAGAGGAGAGAAATGGGCAATGCGCTATGAAATGTTTTACCACTGCAGAAGCAGCTGAGTAGACATGCATACAAACACACACATACACGCATATTGTTTCCAGTGTTCAACATGTTATCTCAGCAATATTTACAACTTCCGTATCGGTTAGGCCTGAATTATAAATTACTCTGGATTCCCTGGGGCCAGTTGGATGTGTTAAGTTTCTTTGTAGATGTGAAGGGAAATTTGCAGCCTCCCATATAGGGTTGCCAGACTAAAACTGGAAAGAGCTTCTGTGCCTTTAATGGTTGTGTGGAAGAGAAAAATCCAGCGGCTGTTGCTTGTCACCTGCTTAGATGACAAGCCATACCTGCTCCCATACCAAAGTTCATTTGCTTGGCCATGATACCATACCAATATTCTCTGCAGTTACAATGTTGCCTAATTACTTTATCATACTCAGTTTGCTAGCCTTCACTTACAGCGCACCCGCACCATACACAGGCGCACCATATGCGGACTTGATGTCACACAGATAGTGAGCCCCCATTAAATGGTGTGCATGCCCATGGCACATGTGCGGCATTGCATGGTACGCAGGAGCGTGTCACCATTGAAAGCAATGGAACTTGAGGTCCTGTAGTATTTCTTTTATGCGGGGAGGGGGGTCTGGAATGGATTCCCCGTGTTAATCGAGGGTCCACTGTACTTCTGTTATCCTCTAAAAGAGAAAGCCAAGGTACATATTTTATTGTTGTTTTTGTTACGTACCTTCAAAGTCATTTCTGACTTATGGCAATCCAAAGTGAAAGCTTTTGCAGGGTTTTCTTGGTGAGATTTGTTCAGAGAAGGTTTGTCATTGCTTTACTCTGTGTTTGAGATTGCTTTACTCTGTGACTTGCCTAAGACCGCTCTGTATTTCCATGGCTGAGAAGGATCTCCTAAATTCATACTCAGGCACTCAAAACACTACACCGCACTGGCTCTCGGCATTTTATTATTTTTCTTTATGGCTACTAGTGCTAGTAGTAGTAGTAGTAGTAGTTGTTGTTTACCTCATCCTCCTCTTACTTTCCCCTAAGACTGAGATCCAAGGAAGCTTACAAAAATAAAAACAGATACATCTAAAAAAATTAACTGTCAGAGAGTTCTGGTGTCATAACAAGCTACAAACCCCAGGATTCCATAGGATGGAGCTATGACATTTAAAACAGTGTCAAATTGCATTATTTCTTCAGTGCAGATACAGCTCAGGATAGCAAGAAGGTACCAGCCATTGAGGAGGACCTTTCTCATGTGCCCAATGGAGGTACCTGTGAGGATACATGTGGTGTACATATTGCTCGATTCAAGATCTTTTCCTCCTGACACCAGTAGCTTTTCAAATCTTCTACATCCAAAAAGGTGACAATTACCATGAGATCTCCATGGATTCCAGTCTAAGAAGTTTCAGGTCTTACAAGGCAGGACAATCATCTTGTTGCTTGTATGAATGGGAAAGCTGCCATCTAAAAAACGTTTCCCCCACCTACCCAAGCTCTTGTTTCTGAACACATCCAAATGCAAGAGGATGAAGCTTCCCACAGGCCTGGAGAAAACTCCACAGGCTCAAGAGCTGAATGGGATTCACATTTCATGCTCAACATCTCAGAGATGGGATTATGTCATTTCCTGTGGTTGATCTTTGCATGTTTGTGAAGCAAAAGAGGTTTGGGCCTAGGAAACAGCTGGGTAACTGAGGAGAAAGGAAATGGGGGTTGAAAAATAGTAGATAAGGCATGCTGCTACTACATACTTATACTCAGAGTAATCCAAAGCTAGGAAAATGCAACTTCACATAGTCAAGCTTCCCACTGGTCAAAGCAGTTACCGCTAAAACTGGAGAGAATTATTTCAAATGGTATGAGCATTGCTCATTTCAGTTCCTGTTTGTGCTAGCAAGGTTATGGGATCATTGAAAACCATCTTTCCTAAGCCTTGCAACACTCGAATGAGAAGAGTTTTGGACCAATGACAAACTTTGCAGTCCAGGACTTATTGGGCACAAAATTTGTGCCTGATATTTTTGTGCAGGAATCAGCATTTTCTAGGAAAGGAGTTACTATTTCTGTGCAAAGGGAGAGTTGTCTATACAGAAAGTGCTGTTCCCTGTTTGAAGAAAATGTGCTTTCTTTCCAAAAAATCCCACACATGAAATTTGCGCAGAATTATTTGCGCACTGCGAATGGTGCACCTTGAAAAATGATGCAGAGGGTTCTTATAGCACCTTTGAGACATTGTCCTGTTACAGACAGCCAAAATAAAGCTGCTTCGAGTCACAGTGGAGGTATGGTGTTTCAATGATGCAATGATGCAGCCCTAAGGACTGGAGCGTGGCTTTGGTGTGGCTCCTGGACTCTTAGGACGCATGCATCATTGAAACACCATACCTCCACTGTGACTCGAAGCAGCTTTATTCTGGCTGTCTGTAACAGGCCAATGTTTTTTTTTTAAACCTGAAGAACCTTTATTGTTGGCTGTTCCTGTTTATGGTTTGTTGCTGTAAGCCATTTTCAGGTTGGGATTTTCAAACATTAAGCGTCCAATGCTTCAAAGGTCTTTACACCCACAAATCCTCGAAACCAAGCTTCCTGGGTCTGGGCAACCATGTCAGACAATCCCTAGGTTCCAAAGCAAACTGGGACAAATTGATCCAAATTAAATCCAAAGCAGGTCAATTCAGCCCAACCTGGATCTGGAGAGGACTGGTTCAGAGTGATTTGGACTAAATTCAGACCAATGGCAGGTTGGTGGGAGGAGAAATATATGTCTCCAGTGATACCAGGCACAGGCAATGTTCAGCCCTTAGAGCAGTGATGGCGAACCTATGGCACTCGTGCCAGAGGTGGCACTTAGAGCCCTCTTTGTGGGCACATGTGCCGTCACGCCAGCACAGAGTTTGCCAGAGTTTGTTACTAGAAAGCTAGAGGGACATGGCACTTTGCAATAAATAAGTGGGTTTTGGGTTGCAGTTTGAGCACTCGGCCTCTAAAAGGTTCACCATCACTGTCTTAGAGGTTTGACTGTAACATTTTTGACCTGCACTGATATTCCCAAGCCGCCAGCACCCCACAAAAAGTGTTTGGGCCCAGACCCCCTATTTTTCACCTAAAGCAAAATTAAAAATATCTAGTTATATACTATAATATATATATATGACTCTGAATTATGACAACTCTACAACTCTATCCCAGGGTTTTCATGGCAAAATTTATTCAAAGGAGTTTTCTCATTGAGGCTGAAAGACTTGTCTAAGGTCATGCAATGGGTTTCCATAGCTGAGCAGATATTCGAAATCTCGTCTCCTGAAGTCCTAATCCAACACTCAAACTACAATACCAGGATGGTAAAATAACTTAGAAACATTTAAAATGCTGGGGAATTGGGGGTTGGGAGGGGAGGTCTATCCTGAAACAACAAGACTTCATTCCCTAGGCTCCAAAAAAGGTGACTAGAGGTGTAGCCACACTGCAGAATTAAAGCAGTTTGATACCACTTTAACTGCCATGATTCTGTCCGCAGGACCCTGGGTATTCTCACCTTCTGCAGTATAGATAAGTTGGAAAGGGAAGATAGCAAAGGAGAAGAAGCATCTAGGATGGACCTAGATGAAACACTGGCTGACAGATAGATGTGTGTGTGCTTGTGTTTGTGATCAGGGGCAGAGGGGGGAGACCGCAGAGTGATAGATGGAGAAAGGAGAGACAGATGGAGCCCAGGGATTCAGCAAATGCTGTCCAGTGTAAATAATGCCCACAACAACAAATCAATGCTCCCAGGAGAACCTGTGGCATGAAGCAGGCTCAAACCAGCAGACCCTCGCCCTGTAAAATAACCAGCCAAGACCCTAGAGTCACAAAGCCATGGTACTAAGAGACAAAACAATAAGCAACTAGCCTTGTCCAGACCCAGGGCAAAAAAGGCTGCAATAACAAATCAAAGAGCCTGAAAGGCCCTGCAGTATGCAGCCAGTCTTGGCGCTCCAAAAGTCCCGATGACTGCAAATTGCTCTGTGCTCCATGCGCCACTGAGATTGCATTTCTTTGACACGCACATGCACACACCCATTCCCTCGCAAGGCTATCCAGACCCATTGGCCTCCATCCATAAAGCCGCCACAGAGGTCAGAGTTATCCATCTCTTCGACCTCGGGGACAAAGAGAGTAGGAAAGGGCCAAAGTCCCTAGGGAGGCAGCAAGGAAAAGGAGAGCTGCAGATGAATGAAGTTCTCTGGGCAAAGCAAGAGTGAGAGCAGCACAATAATATACAGTGGACTCTTGGTATCTGCTGGGGTTTGGTTCCAGGATCCCCCATGGATATCATAATCTATACATGATCATGTCCCTTTGAATACAGTGGCATAGTAAAATGATGTCCCTTATACAAGATGGCAAAATCAAGGTTTGCTGTTTGGAATTTATATTTTCTTGAATATTTTCATGCTGTGGATGGTTGAATCTGTGGATAAAAGATCAGTGGATACAGAGGGCCTTTTCACAGATAAAAATCAGGTCACATGTGGCCAAGCAATATCAAAGTATGGTCAAGAAGGTGAAATCTATTAATGAGTAAGAACACACAAGCTAGGAGAGGTGGCAGCAGTTTGCTTTTGCCTTAGTCTCAAGGGAAAGTCAAGAATCTTAACACTCTAGTGAACTCTTAAAGTAAGATAGTCGTTCAAATATCCTGGACCCATGCCGTATAGGCAACCAATGGATCTGTGTCAACAAGGGAGTTGTGTACTCTCTATAGTCAGCTCCAGTTAACAACATGGCTGCAGCTTTTGTGGCAAACTGGAGTTTCTGAATGCTTTTTGATGGCAGCACCACATAAAGCAGATTATAGTAAACCAAACAGGATGTAACCAAGGCATGTACCACCATGGCCAGATCCAACTTCTTCAGGAACTGTGCAAAAGCATTCCTGGTCACTGCTGAAACCTGGGCCTTCGGGCTCAGGCTTGAAGCCGGGAGTACCCCCGAACTGCAAACCTAACTTTTCAGGGAGAGTGTAACCCCATCTAACACCGGCTGAATCCCTATTCCCAGATCTGTCTTGTCTGGATTAAGTTTCAATTTGTTTACCCTCATCCAATCCATCGCAGCTGCCACACACTGGTTTAGTGCAGAAACAGTTTCCTTGGGATTAGGTGGAAAGGAGTGATAGAACTGGGTATCATCAGCATACTGGCGACACCTGACCCCAGACCTCTGGAAAACCTCTTCCTTCATTTTCATGTAGATATTAAAAAGCACAGGGGACAAGACTGAACCTAAGAAACCCCCCAGGCCAATGGTCAAGAGGTTGAGCAGGAGTTCCCCAGCACCACCTTGTGAGTTCGCCCCTCCAGGAAAGAATGGAGCCACTGTAGAACAGTACCTCCAAACCCCATCCCGGAGAAGCAACTCAGAAGGATACCATGGTCAATGGTATCAAAGACTAATGAGAGGTCCAGCAAAATCAACAGGGACATATGTAGGTCATCCACCAAGGTGACCAAACCTGTTTCCGTTCCATAACGGGACCTGAAACCAATCCATTTTCTCCAGCAACCCCTGGATCAATCACAATTTGGTAATCTAACACTTAATTCCATGGAGTCCACTGAGTCTAGACTTCCATTGAATTCCATTGAGTAAAGATTTATCCCTGCCAAGGTGCATGAAGCATTATTAGCTGTTTGAAACTCTGGGGATCACCTCACTTTGGGGGAGAGGCTCCAGAAACTAGAGGGGCTACACTTTAGAGTCCAATGGGCTGTATTTTTCTCTCCCAGTTAGCTTTAACCAATATAAAAGGTTGGGCAACTGGGGAGGGGAGAGGCAGAACTAATCCCCCCACTAGACCTTCCTACTCATCATACACGTCTGACATCAAGCCCAAATTTTCCATAACAACCCAGTTGACCATTTTGCTGTTCATATTTAATTTCCTGCTCCTATTTCTCTGAGAGAATGGCATAGCGGTTTGAGCAATGGACTATGACTCTGGTGACCAGGGTTCGAATCCCTGCTCAGCCATGGAAACCCGTTGGCTGACTTTGGGCAGGTTGCTCTCTCTCAGCCTTAGAGGAAAGCAAAAGCAAAGCCCCTGAACAAATCTTGCCAAGGAAACCTCCTGATAGGATCGCCATAGGTCTTGAAGGCACACAACAAAAACAAATTAATTTTCTTGATTCATTCACATCTGTGCATCTCTGTGTCCAAAATGAAGCCTGCATCTTGGTAAATGTGATGTAATTTTCTTTTTTTTAAAACCCACTGAATATAGTGAAACAGACTTCAGTGGAAACAGGTTCCAAATTTCAGCTGTTCCTATCATTACACTGTTTTACTTCATTTCACTGTCACTTTAGATGTATGATTGTTACATGCTAATTCATCATTGTTCAGATTTTCGTTAGTCATCTCGCCTTGGGTACATTACATATTGACAGGTGGGATAGCGATCTTTTTAATAAACAAATGAATCACAATCTGTATTTCCCCTTTCTCCAATGCTCTCCTCCCCTCCGAAGCGGCTTACAAAAACACAGACATAAAATACACGCAGATTAAAAAACAGCAGTAGGAGGGGGACAGCAAGGGTGTTAAGAAACAAAACACAAGTATCAAGCATATAGGTCACTAAGATTAGAGAAAGGCACCAGATAAAGGCAGCAAGGGCAAACTTTGCACAGTTTAAAATTATGACAAATGTGGCTGGTTCTCTCCTGAAAACCCAATACAGCTCAGGTCCAGGTAATGCATACCTTCCAAGATTTTGCAGTAAAATCAGTGTGCGGTCAAAATAGCAAAAGAGGAAGAATATAACTACTACTAATGAAGATGAACACAAGCCACGAGAAGCTGCAGCAGTTTGCTTTTGCCTTTCGTATTGGGAACGGCGGGAGTCTGCCCCTCTCCTCCAATGAATTAATGTGTGCAAACTGCAGTTGCGTTTTGAACTGAGTTCAAAGGGGGAAAGTGGAAGGGGGATAGAGAAGGTGGCATTTTTTAAAACAGAAGAAAAAGTGGGGGGGGGGGAATTAATTGGCACTGCCCTTAATACATCAGGACAGTTGGAGGGTATGAGTAATATCAGTTGCCTCTTTTACAACTGAGGGCATACCTCTGTTTATCTAAGGTGTAGTGAGGAGGGCTGCACAATGATTTAAATCTAGGGTCTAAAATGATCTAACTCAGAGCTTGGAAAGATACATTTTGGATTGCAGCGCCTAGAATCCTCTAACCAGAATGGCCACCATGGATGTTACTTGTAGGTTTCTGGATGCTGGTAGCCTCCAAAAGCAACTTTTCCAAAATCCAAGCTGGCACTACTGGGGAGGCACCTTCTCTGCATCTCATCCAGGGTAGCAACCAAGATTAGTGAAATGAGTTCTTTCTTAACTACGGTAGTCAGTCTCAAGCTATGGAACTCCTTGCCACATCTAGCATGGATAGCTTCCTCATGAACTATCTTGACAGTGAGTAAAGTTCTTTTAAAAAAATACAAAATTGGCTGGCTTTTATCCTTCCTGGAAGATAACTATTTTCATCTTAAGTTTGTTTTTAATCTCTTCTGTCTGCTTCAATTGCATTTTATTTGACATTGTGGTGTTATGATTATATTACGAGTTTAATCATCATAAACTGCTCCCCTATGACATCCATGCATCTATTATGGGCTTCTTCATTCCCCTTCAAATGATCTGCTCTATCTATCTATCCAATCTAGGTTTGGGCAAAATGTTCGATGCTGAGATCCACACTGGAAATATTCTACAAGCTGGAATGTCACCATTAATTTGCATATTCCGTTTCATGTCATTAACATACTTAGCATATCCTTCTTATGAATGGAGCAGATGCCAAACTACAGCTGGCAAACATGTTCCACTTGTTTGACAAGATTCTCCTTTAGAAACGGTTGCCCTCAAGTGTGAAAAACCTGTGGCAGCCCTTGAGAAGCCTTGATATATGGACTTGGAAATCATAACATTTGAAAACCAGAGCACTGGGACTTTTTCTTATTTCCTTAGTGTATGGTAGAGGTGGGAATCATGTATCACTCCAAACATTATTGTTCTTATCTTTATTTATGTTCCACCTTTTTTCAAAAACTGAGATACAAGGCAGATGCTGCCTGGCATCCTGTTAGTGGCATACACATGCCTAAGTCTTGTTACACATCCAGGGTGAATTCTTCACCACTGTGCAAGCGTTGTACTCTACTCACATCTGTGAAAGGGGTGCTATAAATGCACCAACACAGTGCATTGTAGCTGTGCCCTTCAGACTGCAGTTACACATTGAACCCTGAATCTATGCGCAATTGCACATTGTGGCTGTACTTTGTGCATTCCAGTGGCAACCATTTTTGTTTTGTTTTAGAGGATAAAGAGACACTGAGTTGCTTTGACTATTAAATGGCTAGACATCCAGAATACCTTGCCAGTCTATTGCAAGTCATCCACATATCTATGAGAGGATCCCAATGTACCTCAATCTATCTTTGCCCACCTTTGCAGTACTAACAAAACACAAGTCTCCTGGATTGGGCTCAGACTTGGAAGTCGTGCATTTCCAATAACTGTGTTACCTGTATTACACTCCTGTTATTCTTTTCCCCTTGTTTGCAACTAATGGCATTACTTTGCAAAATCATGGAACAGCCTGTAGCAGCAATTGCCTACCTGATACAGTCTGACATCTTAAAGAAGGATGTGCTCAACTTTTAAATATTCTACTGCTGGCTTATTACTAGTTAGGTGTTTCTAAATTGTTTTAATTGGCGCATTAGTAGTAGAATTGGTTCAATTTGTATTTTGTTTTGCTTGTATTTTCTTATTTGACTCATCTTTTAACTTGCGTTAGGGGCTGCGTTTGCTATTGGAAGCTTTGCAATTATCTTGCGAGCTGCATGGCATCCAAATTGTTAAGAGGAAAATGAGCGATAAACCAAATACGGAAGTAATTAATACATTTTGGCTGAGATCTTACATCACAGATGTAGTTACAAATGCATTACTATATATTGTCCCCTAGTCTGACTCCTGCAACTTATCCTAATAGCCAGCAGCTGCTCCAAGTGAGGAAAGTGTACTCAGTGTGGCTGCTGGCTGTTAAGGTAGGTTTGGAGGGGGCCATTTGCAATTATGGCAGTAGTGTCAGGATCATAAGCATGAATACCAAGCAGTTACAAATATGTAAGTCTAATTTGTAGCTGCTCAGTGGATACCCGCCATTGTTAGGTGTGAGGAGTTTGCTCTATTTTTGGTTGCAATGAGTAACATTTACTGGTTATTTTAAAATGCTGCTTTTGCAGGGGAGTTTTAAGGTCATTCGGGGCCCTTTTAGCATTTTCAAATCTTGAAGTAGATTTTGACAAAGTAAAACGTTACACAACACCTTATGACTCAAAGCTCAGGGAATACATATCATGCTCATCAATCGCTGGCTTAAAGTATCCAGGAATGAGCACTGAGGTCCAAAACGCACTGCAGAAATAGTGCAGTTTGTGACTGCTTTCACTGCCTTGGCTCCATGCTAGCAAATTCTGGGAACTGTAGTTTTGTGAGACATTTAGCTGCCTCTGTCAGAGAGGTCTGGTGTCACGATAAACTACAATTCCCAGGATTCCCTAGAACTGAGCCAGGGCAATTAAAGCGATATCAAACTGGATTATTTCTGCAGTGTGTTTTGGACCTGAGCTATTTTTAAATAGTACCAATCCAAATGGGTCCAGAGTGGCAAAATATTAGGCCATTTGGCAACCCTGTTATGCATAGCAGCAGCTGGTGGTCAGAAGAACAAAATAGACTGCACTATTATAGGCCAGGTGTGGTCTCGCTCAGCATCCGACACAGTTTCTTCTATTCTTTGCTGAAAAGGAGAGCTTCATGTTTTGCATAGATAAGGGCAGGTTCAATCCCCTGGTATCTCTGTGTTTTTAAAAGGGATCTCGCAGATAGCGAGGTTGGAAAAGACCTGTCTAGGACTCTGGCAAGCTACTGCCAATCAGGGCAGACAAAAGAGAGCTGCAAGGTCTGAATCCTCGGTGCAAGGCAGCTTTTTTTACTGTGTAGCTAGCCATGTTTGAAATGCTGGAAGCAAGCTTTCAATGCACACAGACCCCTTTGTCAGGTGAAGGGTGCTCAAGTGACAAATCTGAAGTTAACAGCAGGTTGGTACGAGTGTTCGTTGTGTACTGGAATATGTTCTTTAAAGGTGGAGCAGAGGAGGAAAGGAAAAGCACCTGGCACCAGCAAAAGCACTCGTTTGCAATGTCAGTTGCCCTTCTGTCTGTACCCTCCTTTGTGACTGTCATGTTGGTCACGAGGGCTAGGAACTTGTTCTCTGCCCCCTTCTTTTATGTTTAACTGCTATATTGAATAACTATTATGAGCTGTATATACAAATGAATATGTACAACCGACAGAGGAAGAAATAATTTCCATCCACAATATGTGACATCACACAAAACATTTCCCTCATTATCATAAATTAATTAAAAACATCACGGAATAATTGTGGATCATTACTTTCACCATTGGTGGCAAGAGGGGAGTAGAGAAAGGGCTTTTCTAAATGGGAGGGAAAGAAGATGAATTGCAGACAGGCTGCCCTTTGATTTCATCTATATTTTCTATCTTCAAAACCTCAAGGGCTAGAAACTTGGTTTAAAAAACTAATTGTTCTCACAATGTGACACCCGGTTCTGTTTGTCTTGCTTACGCTTAAACAGCATTGCTACAATACCCAGACATGACACATTCCTAAAAGTACATTAACACAGGAGAATATTCTTAGACTGAAAGCGTTCTGAATCGCATCCATAAAACAGTGACGTAAAACATCTCCACTGAGTAACTCATCAGTAACTAGGATCAGCCATGTTGGTGAAGCAGATGCTAAGAAGCATCACATGGATGGAGTGTACATGCCACATGACCTTCTCTGTGACCCTCCAACTATCTTGATGCTCTTAGGTGCAATGAAGGATGCTGCCTTGTTGTCAAGATTTAGCTGAAAAAGATTCAGTCTTGGAATAGGAGAGGTGCCATCTTAAACTCAGGAAGTAAATTTGGAGGCTGGTGCTTTTAGTTACACTTGGACCAATAGGCAAAATGGCCTCTGTGGGGCATGCCTCTGAGTAAGTCCCACTTGTTACTACCACTGCTGTCAATTCATTTGAATACCCTCCAGCATTTCCTAGAGGAAAAATGGGAAAACTATATGTATGTATGTATGTATGTATGTATACACACACACATATATTCAATCTGTGGGTGATCGAATCCATGGATATGAAGGGATGACTGTACTAATGCTACAACACTATAGTGATGACCCCTGCAACAATGTCAAATCCCACAACCACCAGGTGCAATGTAAAAAAAACCCAGAATAATCATAACAAATGAAATGGCTGGCACTTGGTTGCCCTTTGGTAACAGACAAATCCAGGTGCCTCCTTGTGTCTAATGTAGGGCCGTCCCAACCCAGCATCCTGTTTTATGCCAGGTGCTTGAAAAAACAAGCCGGGTTTGCCATTCCAAGCTGGCAGCAAAACAAGGTTTATTGAGCCACTGGTGGGCTGCCAGGTATTAAAGTACATAAGGAAAACACCACCTGGGCAGTTTGGCTTGCTTGCAGGCCAATATCCAGAAAAATAAGGGACAAGACTGCCCTCCCTACCTCATCTCTGCTACTCAGCCTCCAAGTCCATCATAAACTTCAGGCTTCACATACCAGACCTGCCAAATCAGAACTTGGAAAAGTACCTTGTTCTAGTTCTGGATGTGAGGAAAGCATGATATAAACTGAAAGTAACAGGAATAAGCGGGAAGTACAGGGGAGCCAATATGATATAAGTAGTTGAGTGCTGGACTAAGACTCTGAGAAACCAGAGTCTGAATCCCTATTCAGTCATGGAAACCCATTGGGTGATTTTGGGTAAGTCACATTCACTCAGGCATAAAGGAAGGCAATGGCAAACCTCTTCTGAACAAATGTTGCCAAGAAAACTCCATGATAGATGCGTCTTAGGGTCACCATAGGTTGGAAATTACTTGAAGACACACAACAACAAACAACAACAATGTCTCTTCAGACTACAGCTGAGAGCAGTGACACATTAAGGATGTGCAGGGAATGTGGATCGCACTAGGTGACCCCTCAGAGGAGGGGTGACACCCAGTTGGACCTTCCTCTCGAGGCGGTGTGTGCATAAGTGTGTGTTTTGCTGTTGCCAGTGCCTGCCCCTTCTCAGAATCCTAGAATCCTACAGTTGAAAGAGACCCCAAAGCCCATCCATTCCAACCCCCTGCCATGCAGGAACAGACAATCAAAGCACCCCCCAACGGATAGCCATCCCGCCTCAATTTAAGACCTCCAAAGAAGGAGACTCCCCACACTCTGAGGGCTCTTATTCCACTGCCCAACAGCTCTTACTGTCAGAAAGTTCTTCCTAATGTTTAGGTGGAACCTCTTTTCTTAGACTTTGCATCCATTGCTCTGGGTCTTAGTCTCTGGAGCTACAGGAAACAAGCTTGCTCCATCCTCAATATGACACCCCTTCAGATATTTAAACAGGGCTATCGTATCACGCCTTAACCTTCTCTTCTCCAGGCTAAACAAACCCATTCTTCTCCACTGCCATGGCACTCTTGGCTTATAGAGCTACAGTAGTGGAGAAGAAGGGGCAAATGTGCTCCCCTGGCGCTCTCCTCTAAGGAGGAAGTCAAGGCAGCAGAGAAGGAGAAGCAGGCAGTGGTAGGGAAGGCAGGCTAAGTTGCTACCTCCACCTGACAGCCGTTTCCAGGTCTGGCCAGGGGGCAGCCAGTTGGGCAGTCAGGAAGGGCGGCAGGTAAGCAAGGCAGGAGGGGCAGGCTATCACCACCACTGTCCGTCCTTTCCGGGCATGCACACCGGGTGAAACCAACCCTAGTGATGTAATTGATCAGATGTTATAATCTAGGCTGGCATCCTCTTGTTGACTTTACCTGGGTTATGCATGTTTGACACCAGCGTTACTACTTTTTCAGAGATTGCACAAGGAAGTACAGTAGGTCCTTGAGTTCCACTGGGGTTTGGTTCCAGGACCCTCCCATGGATACCAAAATCTGTGGATATTCAAGCCCCATTAAATACGACGGGATAGTAAAACGGTGTCTCTTATATAAAATGGCAAAATCAAGGTTTGCTTATTGGAATGTATATTTTTTGTTAATATTTTCAAACTGTGGATGGTCAAATTTGTGGATAAAAAAATCCATCAATACAGAGGGCCAACTGTAGTGGGTCCTTCTTTGCACAATGGGTTTTTCCCAGCTGTGTGCAGCATTTGACATATGGCACCAATCCATCTCCCTAACCCAAATGGCTGTTGACTGGCCAGAGGCGGCACTGGGAGACTCAGTACTACCATGACCCAGCTGACATCCATCACCTTCTTGAATCTCCATGTAAGTTTGCTGTTAGAGTTTTGCACTCCTATCATTGTTAAATAGGATCTTAGCCTTCAAAAAGCAACTTTCCTCAAGTGATTTGTACCCAGAAACCATGCAAACTCAAAGTCCTGTGCAGGTACCAGCATGCTTGATTTTAAGTGGCAAAAACCTACAACCTCCCAGAAGGTGTCATTCAGTTCACGTATTATTGAGCCCGTTTCTGTTCTAGGACGCTTCACCTGACCCAGATTCTGAGCTCAAGTTCCCAGCTGGAATAACAGAGGGAGTTACAACAAGGAGAAGCTACCACCCAGCACCATTTGAAGATGTCTTTTACATTCTGGAAATAGACAGAGCACTACCGTGGTTTCAAATTGCTCTGATGTGTTATTTTAGCACCATCTTCCTAGAATAAACCAGTAAATGGTTGTGAGTCATGATGACACACCAGGATGGAATAGTTTCTCTATGGGCGCGTGGATTGTATTAAATCCTGCAGTCCGACTGTAGAGAATGGATACTTGAGAAACAATGGCTCAGTTATTTATATTTTATTGTTTGGTGGAGGATAGGAACATTCAGACCTTAAAATGAGCAAAATAAGGTGGTTTATGGTATCCATGAAACCAAGAACAACAGATTAAATCCTCTAAGTGGGACAGAATTTCAAAATCCATCTCATACAGGAGTGGGCAACATGCAGCCCTCTAAAGGTTTTTGGATTGCAATTCCCATCAGCACAGTTAATAGTGAGGCATGCTGCGAGTTACCATATCTGGTATATCAAACCAATGAGAACAGTTCATCTGCACCTTACTTTAGGTAAAGTATGGGTTGTGGGTTGCATGCAACTCCTCATATCCCACTTTTGAAGTTTCCTTTCAGTTCTCTGAAAATTCCCAACCCTCCCAATTTTTTCTAAAATGGTAATATTTTTCAGGTGATTTTTACCCCAAAACCATGCAAACGATTACAGTGTTATATGTTTGTTATATGCTGGGGTTTGGTTCCAAGATCCCCCATGGATAACAAAATCTGTGGATGCTCATGTCCCATTAAATATAATGACATAGCAAAATGGTGTCCCTTATAAAAATGGAAAATCAACATTTGATATTTGAAATTGATACTTTTTTGGAACATTTTCAAACCATGGATGCTTGAATCCATGTATAAAAAATCAGTGTATAAGAAGGGCCAACTGTATTTTTGTCTCAGGAAGCTAGGCATGTGCCAAAAAGTACTTATTTCAGTTGGTGATCGTTCTTATTTATTGATTGTACTTATTAGTTGCCTTTATATATCATATTTCCTTCAGTGAGCTCAAGGTGACATACAAGACTCTCCATATCCCCAATTTATCCCCACAACATCCCTACGAGGTAGGCCATTTTGACAAAGTGCGAATGGCCCACAATCACCTTGTATCAGGGCTCAGTGAAAACAAGAACCTCCCAAGCAAAACTGAGGCATGAGTGTTATGCAGTTCTCCAGATGTCACTAGACTTCCTCACCATTGGCTACGTTGCCTGAAGCTGCTGGGATTTGCAATCATAACAACATTGGGAGAATTCAAAGGTATAGCCATGTTAGTCTGGAAAATCAGTATCCAAAGGGATCTTATAGAACCTTTGAGACTAACTAAAGAAAGAAGTTGGTAGCATGAGCTTTCGTAGACTTAAGCCTACTTCCTTCAGACTGCCATGTTTGACAGTTCTCTCCACTCCAAAACTGCATCTGAGCACAGTAGGCTTAAATCCTGAAAGATCATGCTACCAACTTCTTCTTTCAGTTAGTCTCAAAGGTGCTACAAGATCCCTAATCTTGGGAAATGGCACGACTCCCACCCTGCTCTAACCACTGTACCACACTGCTCCATGTTTAGCTGAACCTGGGTTTTCCAGTTCCTCTCTTTGGCCTGTTACAGACAGCCAAAATAAAGCTGCTTCGAGTCACAGTGGAGGTATGGTGATTCAATGATGCATGCGTCTACGAGTCCAGAAGTCCACACCACGCTCCAGCCCTAAGGACTGGAGCATGGCTTTGGTGTGGCTCCTGGACTCTTAGGATGCATGCGTCATTGAAACACCATACCTCCACTGTGACTCGAAGCAGCTTTATTTTGGCTGTCTGTAACAGGCCTTTGATTAGAAGTAGCCAGAGCTCCTTGGTGTGCCCATCACAATGATCTGAGCAGCATTGATTACTGCTGACATCTCCTCCACTCTATCACCATCAAGCGCCAGGAGGAACATCCAAAGCTGTGACATGTCCTAATGCTGCTGGGGAACAAACGAGGCCTGAAATCTTTAGCTCTAATTAAATAAATAGCATTTTCTGCCTCCTCTTGTATGAATCACCAAGTGAATCAGGAAGAAAGAATTCTGCATACGGAGGGAGGAAAAGCGACACACACAACCGGCATTGCAGCTAAAGTCGCACAGCCAGGCCTTCTTGTTCAATTTTTCAGACACTGGCCAAGATCCCGCAATGTTTCGGCATAGTCTCAATATCCACCAGTGGAGTTGTATTATACAGCCTCTGTGCTGAATACCAACCTAGCATGATATATGTAGGTCAACGCACATGTTTTTGTAAGGATTCTATATAACGTTGATTTAATCATTTTGTTTGGGGTGAAGCCCTGGGCTACCAAGCCAGAGTCCGCCCAGCACTGTGGTTAAATGACCTTCTGAGTTCAATTTGCTATCAAACTCCACTCATGACTCTTATAGGGTTTGCAGTGTCTCCAAGTGTTTGAAGACTTTGGTTCTCCAGGTGTTCTGGGCTTCATCTCCCAGAAGCCCTAGGTAGTTGGGCCAACAATCAGGAATTCTGGGAGCTGAAGTCCAAAACATCTGGAGTGCCAAGGTTTGGGAACACTGGGTTAAATGGTGGCTTTGGATAAGTCATCTTCCAACTAGCCTACCTAACAGGACTGTTAGGAGGCAAGAATCCTGCATTTGTGCCAACTGTTATCCAGTGCTTTTCTTCAAATAGCTTTCCATTTCATTTATGGTTTAAGAAGGCTGCCTCAACACAGCCTTGAGAGTTATTGCTCCACTGCAAGAGCAAAGCACCTAATACCTTTCTCTCTCTTATGCTTCATACACTGCGTGCAAAAATGTTTCCGAAAAGATTGCTCACCATGATGCAAAGAACCCAACCAATGTTTCTGTTTTCATATAAACCATGCAACAAAGTACTTTAAATTTTGTACACTACCCCCCCCCCCAAAAAAAACCTTGCACTTGCAAATTTGCAAATATGTGTGTATGTACCTTCAAGTCGCCTGTCAATGTACAGCAACCCCATTAATATGATAGGGTTTTCCATAGCAAGAAATCTACAGAAATGGTTTTTGCCAGTTCCCTCCTCTAAAATATAGCCTACAGCACCTTATATTCAGTGGTGGTATCCCATCCAAGTAATAACCATGTCTGAGCCTGTTTACATTCCAAGATCATACAGAATCTGCCGCCTTTAGCGTATTTAGGCCATAAATGTACAAATATCACTTACTAAACTGCAAATCCTCCAAGACTAAACAAAATTGCCTCAAAAGCAGACCCTTCTCTCAAAAAATAGACTGCTCACCTACTTGCAGCAAAAATAATTGGAAAGAAGTACACTATCATTTAATACGTAAGGAAGAAAGAAGCTAAGATTCACATTTCTTTTCCATTAGAAGGGAAGTTTCAATGTATAAAACAAACAAATGTGTGATTTCTTTATCAGTATTATCAAGTGGTATAGCCTTGGAAGGGTTGTACCATGCATGGGTTGAAGGCATGCTTATGATGGAGGAATCTTCTTCTTTGGAGGTTTTCAAACAGAGGCTGGATGGCCATCTGTCAGGGGTACTTTGATTGTGTATTCCTGTTGGACTGGATGACCCTTGGGGTTTCTTCCAACTCTGTGATTCTATGAGATCCTGCATCATCACACATAACTACAATGATAGAGATCCATTGTACGCCTGACTCTGTATGTGTGCCTCCAAGTCGCCTGTTGACTTATGGTGACCCCATGAATTGCACAGGGTTTTCTTAGGTAAGGAATTCTCAGATTAGTTTTGCCAGTTCCTTTCTCTGAAATACAGCCTACAGCACCTGGTATTCTTTGGTGGTCTCCCATCCAAGGACTAACTAGGGATGACCCTGTTTAACTTCCAAGATCAGACGGAATCTGGTGTCTTTAGGGTATTTAAGCTCATAATGCCACACCCCAAAAACTACTTAGAAAGGTCTGGGAAATGATATCTGCACCATGCTCCTGGTTGGAGAGCATGTCAAGAACAAACAGATGGAAAGACCCATCAGAGTCTTGCCACAACTGTTTCCATCAAGGCACTCCATGCTGCAGATGTCATTTCCCAGTGCTCCAATTTTCAATGCCTCCGAAACCATTTGTTGAGGCACTACCAGGTTGAAACAATAGATCTTGTGGGTCATGTTTTGTCATTAAATACAGTAATGAATAATAAAAAAATAATAGAAATAATAAATAAATAGTAATCAGGAATCCCCAGCAGTCATGAGATCATTCCCTCCAACTCTCCCAGTTTGGTAGGGACAGTCCAGATTAATAATCTGTCATCCTACTGTTTCAGCTGCTTTTAAAAGGTCCCACCTTCTCTGTTCTCCTATTTTCCTCCTTCGCCTTCAGCTTCCTTCAGTGTCTGGAATTCAAGGGGCAAAAGTAGTTTTCATTGAATTAACTCCGCAGGGAGCAGCCAGTTGGAGGGGCAGAATCTTGTCCTTCCCTGTAGACCCAGGCAATAGCAAACTGCTGCAGTCTCTCCTCTCCTGTATGTACTCCCTCATTAATAACTTTTGCCTTCTCAGCCACATACTACTATCACTTGGTTTCGCATGTCCCCATTTCCACCTGTGAAATGTCGGATTGTAAATCCAGTTTACAGTCTTGCAACTTTTGAATAGGATACCAGCCAAGATCTTGGGAGGAAAGGTGAGATACTAATATGAACAATGACAATAATAGCGGTGATGGTGATGATGATAATACCAGCCTCTATGCACTAAGTGTTATGCACCACAAAGAACAAAAGTGTTGCTTAGCTGTTCCCTGAGGAAATCACACATTACTGAAAGAAATGAATCAGAGATGGTGGGAAAGATCAACAATAGGCAAATGAAACATGGGAGCTGTGGATAAGCAGAACCTCTTGGCAATGGAGATGCAGACTAAGACGATGTGGAAATGGAATGATCCATGAACAGAGGTTGAATGGTAGTGCTTTGATTGAGTATTCCTGCATGGCAGGGGCTGGACTCAGTGGCCCTTGTGGTCTTTTCCAACTCTAGGATTCTGTGCTTTTATAACGTCTTGGGTAAATGTTGTCTTGTGCAACAGCAGTCCAGACAATTCTAACCCACCAACCGTAAGTGCTGCAAATGATCATATACCATTATTTACAAACATCGCTGATAAGCAGCAAATCTAGAATACCACCAGGATTGTAAATCTGGACCCCATTCACAGTGGGATTTGCTTGTTGAACATCATAAGTGCAGCACTAACTTTAACTGCTCTTTCTAGATATAGCTATCAAAGGTAGAAGGGTCAGGTATTCACTGGGACTCCAAGGTGGAGAAAGGTCATTGCCCCAGAGGTCCCATGCGATGCACATTTTGTACAAAGCTACCAAGAATGTTTGAGGCAGTGAAAAAGAATTATTTTCCCCCCCTTTTCTTTGTATTTCACATCTCTTTGGTCATAAGATTGTGACAATGCCATGATCCAATACCAACACTAATAGAGCATAGTACTCTGTTGGTAGTCTTGGAGAGGGTGGCGTCATCTCATTTCCAGTGTATGCAAAGGCAGCTAGAGGTTTCTGGACATAGGTCCACTCTGGCCACTGACTGGCTACAGGGGGATGACTGGAATCCATCTGTCTGCTCTTATATACTGGGAGAAGAGTAAAAAACAACCATATAACCCCATCCTTGGGCAAGGGCATAGGTTGCTGCTACTTTCTTGGATGTGCAAAGACAGCTGGACAGCTCCTAGATGCAGCCTTCCAGCCAATAACTGGCAGGAACAGACCTTCACCTGAGAGCCCACTGCTACCCTTGCACATCCAGAGATAAAGGCCTTGCACAAAGAGAAAATCGCCTTCTGCAAGGCTTATAATGCACTTACACTATCACACCTAGAAGTCATGCAGAGTAAGCCACCTAGACCAGTGGCACTCAAACTGGTGGTCTACAAACTGCTGCCAACCCATGAGCTATTGTCTGCCAGTCTGCTGCAAGTTTACAGAAAATAAAGAAATAGTTATAGTCAATGGGCACAAATATGGTGCCAGTCCTTGGCACATTGGGGAAAAAAACACCCTCCAAGTCCCGCACATTAGAGAGTTTCAGAAGAACTTAGCTAGACGTTTTTGGCCCAAGAAGTCCACCAAATCTGACAGTCATTGCCACAACGTACTATTAGGGATGAGAGCATGCCTACAAAATCCACATCTAGGGACTCTCTCCCATTCTCATTTCCTCACTTTATCTCTTCTGTTGTCACTGATGTCTTAATGGGACACAACACATCCCTTCCCCCATGCTCCAAAATGCACGTGTTTTAAATTGTACATTTGCTTGGTTGCATTTTCACATTGACTAAAGCATGTTTGAGCAATGTTTTATGCACATCTGAAGTGTGCACTTCTCAAATGGGTGCATTCTCATCCCCCAGACACAGGTGCAGCCAACCATGAGCAAGTTGGTCCCAAACTGTCCCCATGGAGTGCAGAATAGAGCATGCAAAGTCTACATTGGAAAAAAAAAAAGCCCTCAAGAGTTGATTCCTTGCACATCCCTGGCTGTTATACTTTGGCTTTTGTTTATTTGCCTTGCATATTGCAGAGAGAGAACGGGCCCAGCTGCCAATGTTTATCCTGATTATGTCTCCCTTCCTCCAATGCATAAAATATTCCTCAGCCGCAAGATTCCGGAGTGATATAAATAGGCAATTTCCCCCCCTTTTCTTTGTTTTTGCAAACAAACATACCTAAATGCAAACTCTCCCAAGCATCCTGATGCCCGTGTAAAGTTCTGACATTCCTTCTGACAGACGTTTCATGTTCTCTTGGGTTGATTGGCTCTTTCTTTTATCACAAGGCTGCTCGAAGCAGGAACCGAGCCTCTGAAGGAGGCATTAAAGTCTGACAGAGGAGACACACGCCTCTCCTTGAAACTGTTTATCCTTGAAAGCCAACGCAGATGCAGCGGAGGTCCTGCTAGTTCTAGACTACAGGTAGGGAAACAGTATGTAACCAGTGATTCCACACATGTTATGGAAAAGTATGCAGTGCGGTCCCAGGTTCAAATTCAGTTGCCCCAGGACTGGAGAGCAGAAGGGCAACACATTCTGCCTCCATACATCAGTCAGGGGACTAAAGGTCATGGGAAGGCTGCAAGAAGATGGGGTAGGCCTGCCAAGACTCAAAAACTGGCCAACAAAGGAGCTGCCCTCCAACATGCGCTTTCCTCCTCCCTCCTTATTCTTTTTTCCTTTTGCATCATGTCTGCCCGAGTCTACAGATAGAATTTACCTTTTCCTTCAATGCCTAAAGTGAAATACATACATACATACATACATACACTTCATGGATGAGATCCCACATTAGTGCATAGCTCTGCAAATGCAGTTTTGTGTCCTATCACTCAGCAGATGTCAGGCCCCTTGTTGCTGCTTCTTACTACAAAGGAAGGGAAGGAGATACTGTAGAGAAGTAGCTGGTCTCACTTTGGTCAGAGAGAAGAAATGATAGGGTGCTCTCAAACTAAGTGCATTCACCTTTTCCTTCCCGCAGGACCCCAGAGCAACCCTCCTCACAGTCTCAATTGTCTCTTCCTACTTTTTCCATTGATACGCAACAGCTGGACAGCTCCTGGGTCTGGATGGTAGGAGGTTTTTGAATGGAGGTTAAGGGCCAGTGAATAGTTGTGTATTTGTAGCTCAGTTTGCAGCAAATGGAGTGAGTTGAGGACAAACAATAAAACAGGAGACACGTGCATGTAAGCAGCACTTATGTGCACATAAGTCTCTAACAGGATGCCAAACTATATGTGTTACTTTACAATCAAAATAATTTCAACCTTACAAGCATTCCAGTATTCTCTTAAAAGACCACTTCTATCATATATGATCATACCCTCCAACTGCCCTTATTAGACAGGGACAATATTGATTAATCCTCTGTCATCCCACTGTTACAACCAATTGAAAATGTTCCAGCTCCTCTCTCCTACTATTATTTTGTCCTTTGTCCTCAGCATATTTCAGTTGCTGCAAACTGAGCTTAAAGTACAAAAGTAGTTTGCACTCAATGAACTCTGCAAAGGGGGGGGGGGGGTGTCCCATCAGGCAAAAGCAAACTGCTGCAGCATCTCCTAGTTTGTGTGTTCTTCCTCACTCTTTACTTTTGCTGTTGTGATGTTGCTTGCCCACACATGCCCTGGTTTTCATCTGTGAAATGCTGGAGGGTATGTATGACTGCAAAGATGTAACACCATAACAACCCTAGAAGTATAAACCCAAGCCCTAGTTAGACCAGATTCCCGCAGTGGCTAACCAAATCTTCCAGGCCTTCAAGTAGAACATGAGGATAAGACCTCTCCTGCGATTGTTCCCCAGCAATTGATATTCAGAAGCATGCTGCCTCAGATCTTGGAGACGGTGTGCTGAAAAATGTGCGGTCGGGGCCCAACGAAACTTCAGCAGCCAGGAAGGGAGTTCATGTTTGGAGCCTTTAAACCTATGTTCAGGGCCTCAAAGGTTGGAAGCATGAGTGTTTAAAAAAGCAGAGAGGAGATTTGGAACAAAGTCCTGTTGATGCCCTCCATTGGCAGTGACATTTTCCCTCCAGGGTCACACAGTGGCGGTGAAGGAAAGCAGGCAAAATCTGCTACCTCCTTTTTCTCCATTCTCTTATGTCCTTCATGGCCAAAGCTTTTCTTCCCCCACCATTGCTGGCATAGGTGCAGTTATGCCAGCTTAGTACACTGACAAAATTTTTGGCCACAGTGTTCTGTGATGTTCTTTGCCCTTCCTCATAAGAAGCAGGATGAATTATGCAAAACAGGGGAAGCAAAGTGAATCTCTTTCATTTGCATTATTTATACAGGGTGCAGAATTTTGCCTCTCTGGCCACAGAAATTAAATTACTTTGGCTCATTACTCAAACTGAGAGTCAATCCATGAATTCAGATAAATCACATTGTACGGAGTTTCTGGGACAGTACTTGTCTTTTCTTTTCTTTCAGCTAGAAGTGGGAAACGGTATCTTTCAAAATGCTTCGGCAAAGGAAAACCTCTCTGGATGTCTAGGCCTAGCATAACCAGACTCTGACATGTGCAACCCACCTACCCCAGGTAGTGTCATAAATGGTACAGTCCTGAGAAATGTGTATCATATGGCACCAGATGCTGTCTGATCTTAGATGGTTAGTAAACCATGGTTAGTACTTGGATGGGAGAATACCAATAAATACCAGGTGCTGTAGGCTACATTTCAGAGGAAGGAGCTGATAAAACTACCTCTGAGTACAGTATTCCTTTCCCAAGAAAACCTTATGAAATTCATGGGGTTGCCATAAGTTGACAGATGACTTGAAGACATATACTAACATAAAGGGATTGGCCCTAAGCCACATGACACACACAATTTAAGATTTTCCTGAATTTCTTGAGCTCCAGTAACTGTCAGGATTCTATATCTATTGGCTATTTATACTCTGACTAGCCACCTTGAATTTTAACACTTTCACCTCATGATATATCCCGACAAAAGGGTCCTATTTCAAATTAAAATCAACTTAGACAGCCAAACCAAACCCATGTTGCATCACTGCATTTCCCTTCCCCTAGCCTCTATCTATCTTTAGGGATTTGTGGGCCAAGTCTTTCTGATCTGTGACACTATCACAAGTGTTCCTTCCAAAATCACTTCTGTGCCATTTCCCTCCGCTCATTTACACTTTTACAAAATTCCAGACAAATATTTTGTCCTGGAATACTTATCCCGCATGCATTGTTTATTGCACAATGGACATCTGTACATGTATTTTATTGATGTGCATTTCTAAAGTATGGGCTGTTGTTGTCGCCACTGTCATTGTTTTGTGCCTTCAGGTCATTTCTGACTCATGGCAACCCTTAAGGCAGTGGTTTCCAACCTGTGGGTCCGGACCCCTTTGGGGTTCGAATGACCCTTTCACAGGGGTCACCTAAGACCATCGGAAAACACATATTTGCATGTAGCAATGAAAATAAATGTATGGTTGGGGGTCGTCACAACATGAGGAACTGTATTAAAGGGTCGCGGCATTAGAAAGGTTGGGAACCACTGCCTTAAGGCAACCTATCATGGGGTTTTCTCGGCAAGATTTATTCAGAGGGAGTTTGTCATTGCCTTCCTCTGATGCTGAGAGGATGTGACTCGCCCAACGACAAAAGTTAGTATTTTGTGATTGTAACTAGCCTTGATCCTCTGTGAGAGGCAGGCTGTAAATAATAATAATAATAATAATAATAATAATAATAATAATATCCCATAGACAAGTATTAATTTAAACCCTGCTCTCCCAGTCCTAGTCCAAAACTCAAGTCATTACACCATATGTTGCCAATTCCTGAAAAACAAAACAGCTTTGCTTCCCTCAACCCTCCAAGCCTCCAACATCCCTCAGAGACACTCAAACAGTCTGGAGGTTTCATTGGCAATGGTACTTTCATTGGCGGTGCAGGGGTACAGTTGCCTATTCCTGGCCTATTGCATGGATCTCTTCGAAGATCTGGCCCATCTTAATAGAGGTGGGACTGCAGGCACAAACCATCTTCTCGCCTATACACATGGATATTTTGAAAAGTGTGATTAGAGCTTATGCCTTCCAAGGAAGCTGATCCGCCACTGCTTCTCTCCTCATTACAGAACGGCACAGACGCTTCCAAGGAATTCCCTGGACTCTGGATTGGAAAGGCACTGGACAAAGCCATCCGAAGCTTAGCACACTTTCTTTTGTGCTGTGCTGTTCTTGGCCAGGTAAACTCCGGCTGCTCCATCAGCTTGTTTCTCCATCTGGCTCTCGGCTTTGTTTACACTCCGCAAGACACCCTTCAAGAATCCTTTTTGGATGACCTTTCATCTCCGCTTCTCCTGCTGTCACTGGCAACCTCATCTGTCATTTCCCCTTCCATCCCTTTGCACAAATTATGATGACATTGGTTACCATCCCTAGCCGCTTGGCTCCGGAGGCTGGTTCTCTTGTCCAGAAAAGAAAGATCCAGCAATGCTTATATCAACTTACTGTCATTTGTCTTAAGAGTGGGCTTAAAAAAAATCAAAGGTGGGGTGCTTTTATATCAGCATCTAAGATCCAGCTCTAATACTACAGTAGCAGGGATGTCCTGCTATAAATACAAATGTCCTTTTGGGTACAGCAAAAGCCACATCTCCCTGCTGAATACCAGACTGGCTCAATCCTTATAACACCTTTGATCAAAGCTCCTATTTGTCACTATTCTTGTCACAGTCGCCTTTGCCTTAAATGTGGGTTCTGGAGGAGAATGCCTCCAGAGCAGGGATAAAAAAATCTATCAGTTTCTCTTTCTACCCATTTTAGATGTTTTTAAAGCTCTGTTTCCCACCCACACAGTTGGTAAATTCTTCAAAACAGGCTGAAGTGAAGTAAATTTGCCACCAAGCCAATTTAAAAATGCATCTAATACCCAACAACTGTCCTGATTTTGCAAGGCCGGTTATGATAGACTCAGTCAAAGAAACCACAGCCATGAATCTGCAAGAGCTAAGCAGGGTATCTGAGGATAGAGAGACTTGGAGGGCTCTCATGCATAGGGTCGCCATGGGTTGAAGTCAACTCCAAAGCAGTCAAAGGCTTTTATGGCTGGCATCCATAGTTGTTTGTGGGTTTTTCGGGCTATGTGGCCATGTTCAAGAAGAGTTTCTTCCTGACGTTTCACCAGCAGCTGTGGCTGGCATCTTCAATTATTTTAATAATTATATTAACTTTTTAATAAACTAAGGGGATTTAGGGAAGTAATGTGAAAGAACCACAAACAGGAAAGCTGGAAACCATTGCTTCCCTATTTAGTGTGTATACATGATTTTTAAGTTTCTTTTGTTATTAGTTAGACGTGTTTCCTTGTATGTTTCGTAGATATAGAAAATTAGAGTATGGGTTTTTCAGGCTATGTGGCCATGTTCTAGAAGAAGTCTTCTAGAACATGGCCACATAGCCCCAAAAAACCCACAAAAAACTATGGATGCCGGCCACGAAAGCCTTCAATTCCACATTTGATTGTGTTTCTTGGTTTGTTTGAATGCAAATGTTTTACACACACACACAAAGCAACCATCGCACAACAGTGGATAGCAGCTATGTAGCAATACCACAACAGACATTTGTATTTAGCACCTCAGCTCCTTCCTTTTAAACTATCGTATTTCTAGCCCTCAAGAACTAAAGCTGTATGTATAAATTCTCATTAAACCTCTAAAGCCAGGTGCAAGGCAGATGGGGAGTCAGGGTTTCAGCATCCTGCATAATGACCGTCACCCTGCGCCATGACTGGTATAAGTGGAATAAATTAAGCATAGTGAACCAGCGCATGCAAAAATATGTTTAATTTCAGAAGTTTTTCATAAGTCCATAATCTGACCCATTTTGTGAAGAATGCTAATTTTTTGGAGGAGAGGTAATACTGAGTGCATGAAGCCCTGGATGTGATCAGGGTTTCACATATTGTGATTTACAGTTCTAAAGTCTTCGGCAGGATCTCTGCTTTGATCTGAGCCAAGAAGCAAGTTTCTAGATCTTATGGTTGTTGAGTAACACCTCTGGGAACTTCGCCTTTCTTCCCACTTTGCCCCCAAACACACATACTCAAAGCTTGACTCAGATAAAGAGAATGCACTATGTAAAACGAATGTATGGAGAAACTAGCAGTGTGCATGATTTATTCAGTTTGCAGAAACCGGGTTTCTTGGTTACAGGATTAGATCTTTGATTTTTGACACAGAGTGGGGCAAGGGGTTTTCACAGTGGCCTTTATTGACTGCTTGCGATTCATACGCTGCTTATACAGCTTCTTTATTGCCACATCTAAACCCAAGGAGCATATCTAGGAAAGTAAAAGAGCTGTCTGAAACAAAGAGAATTAAAGGAGGGTCAAATGTTTTCTGCTGAGGTTTATACATCTTGGTCTGGCTAGTCATGTTCTTTGAAGGTTTCCCGTGAACAACTCTGATTATAGATTGACAGCCTGTGATTGACAGCTTGCTATACTCCACTGTTGGCTTGGGAACCATGTGCACACTCTGTGAGGCTTTACCAAACACTCCCCAAAAAACGTTTCCAACACATTGGATAGGTTTGGGATTTGGGGAATGGAGACCCCCCTCAAAAAAATGAACAAACTTGAGAACCTTTTCAAGTCACATTTTTAGCAATTAAACAATCCCCCCTTTTTACAATTCTCTATAATTGTAATCTAGTTCTATATCCAAGAATATAATGATGGGGGGATTTATAAAATGAATGTATTGTCCCCCCCATCAAGTAAGAATTGTACTCCGTTTGAAATATCCCTTCAGTCCCCAGAACCCATGCATTGCAGTAGCTAGAAACCTCAGCTGAACATTTAGAAATACAATTTAGCATTCCAAAAGAAGGAGCAGTCAAAGTGAGCAAAGGAATGCGAGCATAGAAAAGATAAGAGTACTCAGTGTTAATGATTTTCAATATCTCATTCTCTGCAATACCTTCATTTTGTCCCCGGCTCCCCAGCAGCTACCTCCTTGGCTTTGCCACTCCAGTAGTGACCTGATCTCAAGACGGAGATTATGCTGTGACATAGCAAGATGCACTATGGAGCAAGGTGACCCTGTAAAACTAGTGTGGGTGGATAGTTATGGGGGGGACTTCCAACCCCCAGATCCACTGCGGGCTGCAGCTCCCCATCCCACCCAAACTGGATCTACTACTATTAAAACACCTCCAGCCAAAAAGGGATGGAAAGAAGAAGAAAAATCTTCCCAGTTGTATTCCATTTCTATTCTTCTTTGGTCACTTGGAATATTGTGTCCATTTCTGGGCACCATGGTTCAAGGATACTGACAAGCTGGAACATGTCCAAAGAAGGGTGGCCAAGATGGTCAAAGGTTTGGAAACCAAGCCTTATGAGGGATGATTGAAGGAGTGGATAAAAGACCAAGAGGTCTAAAGATGGAATATCTTTAACTATCTGAAGGGATATCACATAGAAGATGGAAGACTGTTTTCTGCTGCTCCAGAGAGCAGAGCATGGACCAATGGATACAAATTATAAAAGAGATTCCACCTAAATATTTGGAAGAACTAAATATTAGTAAGAGTGGACAGTGGAACTGATTGCCTCAGAGGGCAACAGACCCTCTTTCTTTGGAGATCTTTAAACAGAGGTTGGATGGACATCTTTCAAGAATGTTTCAGTTTAGTATTGCTGCATTGCTGGGAGTTGGACTAAATGATGTCCCTTCCACCTCGGAGGAGTTTATCACACGGGAGGTTAAGTACTTAAATCCCACGCAGAAATAGGATTTAAATCCCAGAGAAACCCTGCAAAAGCAGGAGTGTTTTCAGACACGTTGGGTGTCATTGAGCATTAATGCCAAAATAACTTGCAGAGAAAGTGGACAAAATTGGCTGCTTTTTACTTTTGGGACGATCCCGAAAGTAAGAAGTAGGTGATTTTGTCCCTTTTCTCCATGGGTTAATGCCAGATTAATGCTCAATGCCCTCGGCGTCATGTGAAAAGGATCCCGCTTTGTGGGATTTGTCCACTTTCTGTGCGCATTAATGCCTGATGTCGTATGGAAACGATCCCACTTTTGTGGGACTGTCCCATTTTAAATCCCGTTTCTGCACAGGATAAACCCTATGTGATAAACTCCTAAGACTCTGTGATTCTGTTATTCTATTTTGCATGAGCTTTCACAGAATCTACTTGTTCAGATGCATTGATGAAAGAGAACATAGAGGCCACAGGCATTTAAGCATAGTTGCATGGTTGTAGAGTTAGGACCAGAGTGTGATGGAATACAAAAATTACAAATTGTGGCCTTGGCTCTAAATCTTCAATGTGATGTGTGAACTGATACAGGTCTAAAGCCATTGTAAAGTAGCTATGTTTGTTAACTAGTTTTAATTGTATGGATAGTTAAATCAATGTTTAATGCATTTGGTTCATTTTTTAGCTGTGCTTCTTTTAACTGTTGTAAACCAACTTGAGTCTCAGACTAGAGAAAAGGTGGAAAATAAATGCAGCAACAACAACAAACAAACAACAATAACAACAATGTTGTTGTTGACCAGAAGAAACCAAGACGGGAGAAGAATGGGAAAAATCAACCAATGGATCAATCAATATCCCACCATCTCCCAAAATGGAGGAAGAAAGGTCAATGATACAGAATACGTGAAATGGCAAGAATTCTGAGCAAATACATATTTTACTGCAGAAGGTCCATTTGCTTGTATGAATAATGGTTCCACACTATTTATTAAAACGCACACATCCGCACACCAAAAGCATTCATAATTTGGCGTTGTCAGCATGTCCAGAACTACAGAGCAGCGCAAAGGGAATAAAGACATGTTTACTTTGAACTTAGATGAAAGTTTCTGGGAAATCCAGAACACAGCTTCGGTAACATCCTTACACAGCCAAGCCATTTCGACCGTAACTATAACAACACCAGGAATGAAGCTCACAAGGGCAGGCATGGCCAGGATCCAGCCGCGTACTCCAGGCGCACCCAAAGGCCTGGGTACATCCAGTGGGATTTTGCTTTCTCTTTGAAAAGCAGGCAGGTTCTCGCCCGAACCCTCTCCCTGCCAAAGCCATTTCACAGATTCGTTCTGAAATCCCTGCGGTGTCAAAAAGGAGAGAGAGAAAGAGAGAAGGCTGGCCATGCGTGGTGGCAAGCAGAAGCAGAGCCTGCTTTTCAGAAGCATCTATGCTTCTACAGTTCTTTATGAAACACAGTTAGTCACAGTTATAGTTCCAAGCTGCACTACTTAGTTACTCTTACAGTTACTACTTTTTTAAAAATTAAAAATAAAACTTTAGTCTTTCTCAAAAGCATTAATGTCAAACAGTAAGCTTTTCTAAAATGTAACTCACTGTTTCTCAAAAGTAACATGTAACTTTGGACCTGAACAGACAGGCCAAATTAAAGTTGCTTTGGGACACTTTGGAGGTATGCTGTTTAAATGGCACAAAGCATCTTAAGAGGCCAGAAGCTGCACCAAAACTGTGCTACAGTCCTTAGGGCTGGAGCATGGCTTTGGCACAGCTTCCGGACTCTTAGGATGCATGCATCATTTTAAACAGCATACCTCCAAAGTGATCCGAAGCAACTTTATTTTGGCTTGTCTGTTGAGGCCCATAGTTACACTTAAAGTTTGTTTTACAGAATAATCTGACGGTTGCATGGTAAAAACACACTCCTTCCTTCTACTTCGCCATCAGTTCAACAGCCACAACTGAGTGTGAAACAGCAGTGTAAACCTCACTCTAGCAACTGACTCATACAATACCAATTTAGTGAGGTGCACTGCCGTAACTACTGTAACATAACAATTACAGAAAAGAGGAGAGACTTTAAGTTACAATTGTTAATTTGTCTTAGTTATTGGAGAAAATAATTAGTTATAAGACATTAGATAATTGTATGCATAAATTTGCAATACATTTGTAATGACTGACTTGTTACTTGTAACTAGCGTGGCCAGCTGGCTGGAGGATTTGGAAAGTTACAGTACAAAAAGTAATTTCTGTTCAAGCTCTATTATACAGAATAACAGAAGATGATGTGACTGAATACCAGAAGAGCATTGTTGCATTTGTGTCTTGATTGTGGGCTTCTCCATACTCTCTAACATACCACAGACTGGGACACATAAAGGCAAGTAACTTCAGAGTGTGGTCAAGATGGCAAAACGTATTAATGAGGAAGAACTTCTCTGAGCCTACAGGGAAAGGCAAGACTCCATCCTCTGCTCTCCTCTCCCCACTGTTCAGTTAACTGAATGCAAACTACTTTTGCCCTGTGAACTCAGTTTGCAGCAACTGAAGTAAACTAAGGGGGAAAGCGGGAGATGGAGAGAGTAACCAGGACATTTGAAAAGCAGATGGAAAAAAGTGTAGCAACACCAGATTTATTGGGACAGCCCCTGCCAAATCAGGACAGTTGGAGTGTATGCTTCTCATAGATCATATAGTATTAGTACTGTTCTGCTAACAAGATGCTTGTGGGGCCAGCAGCTACATGGGGCCTTTGCTTCCCGTCACCCCCGATTCCTCTGGTTCCCCAGTCTCCCAATGTTTCCAGCCAAAAAGAACTACACTGGTCCAGATTCCAGTTATAGATTTAGTATTCAGGTACTACCACCAAAATGGCAAAAAGTAGAAGTAACTGGAAGTGATAAAACATCACTTCTGGACACTCAAAATGGCAGTTGCAGCATCACAGTGTGGGCCTCTGGGATTCTTGGGAAGCCAAAATTGTCTCCAAGCCCTACAGCATCCTCACCCTGATCCAGGCACTCCAAGAAGTGTTAGCATCTATCTCTCAGGTATCCTAGATTACTGTATATGCTCATGTATAAGTCTAGGAATTTAGGTCAAAAAATTGACCCCAAAAGCCTGCATCAACTTATCCATGGGTCAATGTAGATACTGTACATTAACTCGCATCATTTAAAGAAGGGAACCATCCCCTGGTGAAAGGAAAGAGTGTCATTTGTCCTGGAAGCACTGACCTCCCTCTATTCTCTTATCCATCCAGCCATTAAAATGAGCACAAAGTTATGCCTGCCAGGATTTTGTAAGTTCTTTGGCATTGTTTCCCTTTGCTTCATCATTTAGATCCTTGGTTACATGCCCTTAAGTTTTACCCTCGACTTATTATCCACGGGTCATATCAAAATCCATAATTTTGGCCCCCAAACCTGCCCTCGACTTATACATGAGGTCAACCTATAGTTGAGTATATATTTTGCTTGTCATCAGAGAAAGGCCATTCCCATCATATATAAAGCAGCACAGGATCTTTAATTTTCATGTTAGAACAGAACCCCCATTATCTAACTCAGATAAGTGTTTAAGAATAGTGTGGAACAGCAGCACAGATGATTGTTGTTACTGTTGTTGTGTACCTTCATGTTGTGTCTGTCTTCCAATTACCCTAAGGAGAACGTATCCTGGGGTTTTCTTCACAAGATTTGTCAGAGGGGGTTTCCATTGCCTTCCTCTGGGGCTGAGAAAGTACACTTGCCCAAGGTGACCCAGTGGGTTTCCATGGCCTAGTGGAAATTCAAATCCTCATTTCCCAGAGTCCAAATGATCAAACTACTATCTCACTCTGGATCTTACCTACTGTACTTAAAAAGTAACACTTGGGAGGCTTGCTGTATCACTATTCAAAAATAAGGCTGTTGCTCCTCCTTACTCAGAAAAGCAGCGAGTAACACCAACATTGGGTTTTAATACATTACCTTCCAGTTCTAATCCCACTACAATGCCCACCCTGTGCTACACAGTGGATTTTTACGAAGCATCGTGCAAAGGACAACCAGTTTAGTCTAAAAATGAGCAGATGAAAATCCCATTAATTGCAAGAAGGAACGCTTGTTCCAGTCAGTGCTCCAAATTGTGCTGATGAACAGAAAAACCTGTCTGTTGCTTTTATCCCAGCCAGGGGCTTTTGAATCTGCATACTTGAATCTTTAACTGTTTCTTGGTGGCAGGATACTACGACAGCCCAAGGCCTAAGCTAGTCAAATGAAAACAGCATGAACTGCTCCCAGGATTGACACAACGGTACAGATGCAAAGAACAACAACAGCAACAATGCAGTTCAGCATTCTGCTCTGTCTCAAGCATCATTCCCTATTTAAAATGTTTGGCTTCAGCTAGATTTGGGATTTACAGATCTGAGCGGCAGAAAAATTCTGAAGATGCCCATAGCCACAGATGCTGGCGAAATGTCAGGAAGAAACTCTGCATAGTTTCTCTGCTTGCTCATCCACACCAACGAAATCTAAAGCAAAGCTACTACTAGCACACTACAACAAGAGTCTCAAAGCAGGAGCAAATAACAACCCTTTCTGTTAACCATTGAGTGGCAGCAATGAAGGAAGAAAGCACCTCCCAAAGGACCATGCAAGCCCAAAACTATAGGCTGACTAACCATTTCTAGGAAGAGCTTTTAGAATTCGCAGCCAGAATGTTCCAGGGACTCACCAAACTACAAACTCCATTATTCCACAGTTAAAGTGGAATAACAGTGCTTTGCTGTTGAACAAGGAAGGAAGACATCATGATTGGAAAGAAGGAAATCTTTTAGGGACATTTGTCTGCTGATCTTCCAACTAAGGAACCTCTAGATAAGGTTTCAAAGAGTCCCAGGGTCTCTTGGAACAGAATTTTAAATTAGTAGATGATACCAACTCAACATAAATCAAACACTTTCTTGTTCCTACATTATCATCAAATCAATACTAAGCTTGCCAACCAACCAAGAGAGGGGAAAAAAAAAAACATCCCAGCCAGTATTTTTACTTCTGGGCTACTTGCCAGGTTTATGTTGATGGTGGTGGTGTAGTAAAGTTGAAATGTTTGAATAAACAGAAGCTGTGTAGCAGTTTCATTTGGTGTTTCATGTTCAAACTGTGATGCCTAGCTATTCGCTTTAAGGAACCCAGTTGCTGAGATCAATTCCAACAGAGCATTTTCTGAAGGACTACTTCTTCTGACACAAAAGTGGCTGGCCAAGACTTGAGATAGGACCTTCTTGGTAGCACCTGGAGCATGGGAATATTATTTTATTGTTTGCATTCTACCTTGGAGTGGCCAAAGTGCAGCCCTCGAACCTTCAATCTCCAGACCTTTCCTCTTTTTGGTAAAACATGAACTCCCTAAAATTGTCTTTTAGACAGGCCAGCAGTACCTCTGCATTGTGTAACATTAAAAGAAAAACCCCAGTTTTTCAATCCAGGAGTAGTCCAAAAGATGGCATACAAATATTTCTGTAAATTAAATACACTATTGTACGCATGGCAAAATGCAAGTGCTTTGCCTAAGATACTCCCAGTGTCTTCTGCTCCATGATCTGCATGGTCTGCCAGGCTGTGCTATGGCATACCCTTCAACGGTGAATCACCTGTAATCCATTTTTTCACCTGCTTTTAACATCTCCCATTCTTTTCCTCTCCTCCTCCCACTTTCTCCCTTTGCCCTCAATTTTCTTCAAGTCCAAAGTGTGAAGAAGCTGGGATTCAACTCATCAGTCGATAGAGAGGAGGGGATGTAGAGTCAGGCAAAAGCAAACTGCTGCAGCCTCTCCTAGCTTGTGTGATTTTGCTCATTCACAACTTTTACCATCTTGATCACACTTTGATGTTGTTACTTGGCCACATGTGCCCCAGTTTTCAATTGTCAAATACTGAAAGAGTATGCTGTGGTTCTTTGGCAATGGCATCTGTGAAGGTTATCTTCACGACAACATTGTCACTGCAGGTCTCCTTCATCCCCAATAGAACTGAAATATAGAGCTAGTACAGATGGGTGAGACCTTTTTGATTCACAATTTATCAACTAATTATTTATATATATAAGAGTGCCCCCAAATCTGCAAATTTCGCTATATTCAGAATGGAAATAATGTATACACATAAACACATAAGTCCTGAACAAAATTCCATTCCAACTTTAAATGCATCAAGGGCAGAAGGCCAGCAACGGAGACGGCTTGACAGTTAGATTAGTGCTACGCAAAGTAGTGGTCCAAGGACCAATCTGTTAGCCACTGGCCGCTGGCGTGGAGGATGCGTCCAAAGGCCCTTTAACATCACACAATTATAGCACTGTTTCTACTTTAACTGCCATGGTTCCATCCTATGAAATCTTAGTATTTGCAGTTTAAGGAGGGATACTTAGCATTCTTTAACAGAATACTGTATTGCCTCCTCATACTAACTCCCCCCCCCCAACTGGATTCCATAGGATTTTTGAACTGGATTCTTAGTGATATATTTATGTAGTATGAAAGGGCCCTATGGCAAAAATGAAGAGTCTGCTAGTGGGCATAATAAATACAGTGCTGGTCCCTGGCACACTGGAGAAAAGAACCTATTGGTCTCCCGCAACAAACAGCTGATGTAGTGCTGTGTTAGATAACAAAGGAGTGGGGGGAAATGGTCAAGGCAGATTGAGAAATGACTGAGGGTTTTCTCCATTTGCTTTTTTATTTTTGCATCTGTCATCACTGCAGAGGTACAGGCATCCATACCTGAACCCATTTCTCTCCCTCCCATGGTGTCTGAAAAGCTGAGTCAAACAGTGATAGCAGCCAGAAACCTGAGTGTTTTATTGCTAGATGAGGAGAGGGAGGGAAGCATAGTTAAACTACAGAATTGCTTTCCTCGAGATGTGGTGATGGTCTCCAAAGCACCGATGGTATTAAAACAGGATTAGACAGATTTATGGAGGGCCAGGCTATTAATGCAAAGGTGGGCAAATGCAGCTGAGATGGGGGCCAGTTTTCTCACACACACACACGCACACTTTGTTGTCAGCATTTTATTGACAAAAACCAGGACACATGTGGCAAAGCATCATCAGAGTGTGGTGAATTTGGCAATGTATTAATGAGGATGAATACACAAGCCAGGGACGTAGCCAGGATTTTGGGAATGGGGGAGTCCATACTAAGTGCCACCATTATAATGGGGCTTGGGTGCGGCGGCGCAGCAGCACACACCATTCATTTTATCTAACAGAAGGGGGGTCCGGACACCAAGAACCCCCCCTTGGCTACGTCCCTGCACAAGCTATGAGGCCTTGTACCACATTGATTTTTGCCTGAGCCTACTGGGAAAGGAAAGATCCCATCCACTGTTCTCTCCCCTCTGATGAGTTGAGTGCAAACTACTTTTGCACTTTGATTTCAGTTTGCAGCAACTGAGGTAAGCTGAGCACAAGGGGAGAAAAGGGAGGAGAAGAGGGGAAGCTAGGACATTTTAAAAGCAGCTGATTGCCGGGACTGTTTCTGACAAACTGGGAGAGCTGGAAGGTATGCATCCACCCATCCATGGGGTCACACCAACTGCATTCTTCATAACCCTAGAATGGCCAGTATCTTTCAATTTTGTTTTAGTTTTAAGTTGTTTTTCATTTGAAAAGGTAAAGGTTTTTGCAGAGAATTGGATCATCTGGCTGTGATTTTAAACAAAAATGGTAATCCAGTGGCTTTGGGGGTATTCTGGGGGACTGGGGGAGCTGAAAAGGAGGATTGAGACCTATTTGCCAAATGTCCCTCATGACTGTGCACAGTCCTGGTCATAATTGGAGATGGTTAGGAGTTTTATTCCAGTTCATTTAGGATCAGAACTTGCCAGAATTTGCAAACCTCTTCATACTGGGCATGAAAATAATGTGAGATGAAAAGAATCTGCAGTGGAAGAAACAGAAACTGGTAAATTCATTCTTCCAGGCCCCAAACGGTGAAAGTTTTTGAAGTCTGGCTTTGCATCCTTGCATATCTTAACCAGGTTCGTGCTGAATTAGGGTTGCCACTTCTTTTCTTCTGAGAGGCTCCTCATCTTCAACAGTTATGTGGCTGGCAGGCACAAACACAATCTTCGGTATGCTGGGAATAGCGATCTCTGTTAAATTTGGCCAGTGCAAATGGAAAGACTTTCATTTCTGAAGCATTTACTAGAATTTGCAAATGGCTTTATATTGAGGAGGGGGAAAAACGTGATGTTTTAAAAAATTCAAATGCAGGGAAGACCAAAACTAACAAATTTCCCCATCCATAGACTTAGCCCCTTTGATTTTGCCCATAACAGTCGTTGGGGAGCGGGGATAGCATTTTTGCTGTTTACTCTTCTTCTGCCAGCATTCACTAAAATCCACTCCCTGGCTTTACCCAGTGACCAGGATTTTTGAAATCAAAAGAGGACAAGTCTAATGGATACCATCGATAGCACAGAATCCCTAATGAGCACCGTTGATCTCATTGCTCAGATGTGTGCCATTTATCCAATGTTCAGGCTGCTAAATGTAAGAAAACAAACACAGCCAATAACACAGAGACAGCCGTCCTGCCATTAACAAACCATATTGGTGCTAACAATGCCAGTGGCTTGGCATCACTGTTATGCCCACATCATTGCTACCAAGGCAATCTCCAGCATTAGAGTGCTTGGTACAGTTACAGTACAGTACATGTTAGCGTTCGTGTTATGGAAAGGGTGCAGCGTAGCGGGTAGTACATGCCATTGGAATAGACAGCTACAAATTGAACATGAACAAATCTAGACTGGAGAACAAGAAGAAGTTCCTAGCCATTTGAGCTGTGAAATTCAAGGAGGTGGGGGAAAGTGTCTTCCTGGAACCATGATTTTAGAAGAAGCTGAAGGAAGTTAGATAAATTTAGGGTTGAGCCTCCCAGCTGACTTTAGGGAATTAAGGCAGTTGGATAAATGTGAGGTTGATTATCTGAACTGCTTTTCTTATGAGTCAATGCCATAAGGGGAAAAAATTCTTTCATTTGGGCCAGCTTCCCAGGTTGGAGAAGAGAGAGACAAAAGGATGAGATCTGAGTATTCTGCAAAGTCCTGCAGAGTTATGACGCAGAAGAGAGCAAAGACAGTTCTCTGCTGTTCCAAAGAGAAGGACTAGATTGAATGGTCTTATGTTAAAGAAGGAAGATTTTGGTAGAATATTAAAAAAAATGTCATGATAAGAGCAGGTAATCAAAGAAACTATTTACTCGATGGGTTCTATGTCCTTCACTTGAGTTCTTCACATAGAGATTAAGTAGTTGTCTTCTGGAGATAATCTGGCTCTGGCTTTCCTGGCAAGGAAATGGATTAGATGGATTAGATAGCATTTTATTGTAATGTATTTTTGCTGTTGTAACCCGCCCGGATTCCTAGTGATTGGGCAGGCTATAAATAAATAAATAATAATAATAATAATAATAATTATCATCATCATTATTAGCATACCTCTCAATGCTAGTTGCTGAGGAGAAGTAACAGAGTAAGTCCCCTTCAGGCCTCACTTATTTGTTCTGCAATGTGTCAAGCCAGCCTCTGTTGGAAACCGAATGCTAGGGAGATTATCGCATGTGTATTTTTGCCCAATCCTGGCACGGTTGGGCATGGCCTTCAAAGCATGAAAACAGATCTTATCACATGCCTTTTTGTCCAACTCAGCCACATCGCATACCTGATCCAGACCCTTTGCATAATTTTCGAATGATGGGAAAGTATCATAGGTTTGAAAATTATGCCAGGAGTCCAGATCAGGTGCATGATGTGGTTGAGTTGGGCAAAAAGGTGTGCAATAAGATCCATTTTCAAGCATTCAAAACCATACCCATCCCATGTCCGGAATGGGCGAAAATACACATGTGATAATCTCCATGGTGAAGTAAAGCTTTGGTTTCAGCCACAGGGCTTTTCCTTATCTTATCTGAACCCTTGAAAGAAATTTCAAACTTAGTTCCATCTCATTTCTAGGGGACTGTCACCAGTATTGTCAAGTCAACCTTGGGTACGGGCTCCTAACATTTGTCCAGAGTGGTATTCTCTGGTCCAAGCCAGTTAGGATGCTGCCACACATGCTGGTTTCCAACACCTCTGCTACTGTGTTGATGGGTCTTGCCAGCCACACCAAGCCTACGTCAAAATCTGAGCCCTAGTTCCTGCTCAAGGTAGGTGTTTGGACAGCTTGCTTACTACGTATGTGGAATATATGCTATATATCATTATGGCCATGATCATCAGAATCACGATCATAATTATTTTATAACTACTGCCATTACAAAAGCAGCACCAACATCTTAACAGCAGCACTATTAAGAGGAGCTCAATGGTATAATGATGGATTTTGTATTCATGAGATGACATCAGTTTCCAACACTTCTAGTTAGTCAAACTTATGGGAGCACAGAACAATGTCCTGTATCAGGTCAGAAAATTTATTGTATAACCCAGTATTATCCACTGTAAATGGTTCTCTCTCTTGCTGTCAACAGACTGTTTGTGACCAGAAAATACCAATATTTAACCTGAGGAAGTATAGCCTTTACCACTGTGCTACAATCCATCCCCTTAAAAGGGCTTCAGGTACAAGGTCTATGAAGGGGCAGGTTTCAAGCAACTGGAGCATCCTCTGCATTCAGCATGGATGGCACTGGGTTGAATGTATCCCTGGTTTGTCTTTTATCACCTCCATCATCCAGACCTCAACCTCACCACTGCAAGTCCTACCCTACAGCTGCCAATCCTATGGATGTCAAATCTCACCAGGGCCCAGCGCTGCCAATGAAACTGCTTGTTCTGATGACGCCACCACTTCTAGCCCTCACCAAAAGTGGTTGGTTGGTTGGCGAGGCCGCACTATCAGCCAATGAGAATGCCCCTTTCAAAAGAAGACCAATGCCAGAACACTTGCTCTCCATGCAAAAGGAGAGCATGGTTTGATCCCTGGCACATTTCAGTGTTAAGAGATTGGCAGAAAGTCTTGAGATAGGCCTTGCAGGAAAAGACAGCTCCTACTCAGTTACTTATGTATCTGTATTAGTTTCCTGCAACGAAACGGAACCACCAGGCATTCTGAAGCACCTTAAAGATGAAGAGATGTGTTGTCAGATGTATCTGAGAAAGTAAATGTCAAAGCTGGCGCTGCAAATACATTTGTTTCCCTTTAAGGTGCCATATGACTCTTAGATGTTCACACTAAGAATGCCAATCAGACTCCTTTTAATACCATCCACGGAACAATAGTTATAACAGGACTTCAGAACCAGCCTTGGCTCAGGCAAGGTATGACATGGTCATTCAAATGATGCTTTTGAAAATGTTACCAATATTAATGCTTTCTGACACACTGACATCTGTAAATCTGGAAAGACAGAGAGAGAATTCATTGGTCTCCCTGCCTCCCCTCTTCCATAAAGCATAGGAAAAACTAATCAAACAAGCAAATGCATAACTAATATATAGGGTTTGCTACTACAGGTTATGAAGACGCCTGTTAGCTTAGGATGGGTTTTAAGAAAGGTGTAGACAAATCCAGAGAAGACAGACCCATGGATGGCAGCTCATCCCGATGACAAGAGCTTCCCCCGTCAGAGGGAATATACCTTCAAATGCCAGGTGCTGGGGAAAGAGAGGCAGAAGATGTCCTGCTGGAAACAACATTAGTACTAGACCAGATGGGCCTTTGTTCATTTCCAGCAAGGTTCTTGTGATGTGCTTAATTCAATAAGGCCGACTCTGGCATTTCGAAATGCCAGCCTTCATATCACCACCATCAGCAACTCCACCAAGCCAAGCCATTCCAGGAGAAACACCGTAGCCCTCCATAACCTCGCCAGCCCCAGCCAATGCCAACAACTGCACCAAAATAGCCATGGTGGCGTCTGCAGCACTCTTGATATTACAAAGTCATGCCAGTGTCCATGCTCCCCACAGGTTCTCCCTGTGACAACCCTAGCCTTGACTGCCTCCCTCCACCCTTCAAGACCAAGGCTGCTGCTGCCCTGAGATAAACACCAGAGAAAAAGGGATGGTGTTTTGGAAGTGTGATAGGGAGGTGAGTGTGCCAAGAAAGAGAGCAGAGGACTGTAGCCCAAGCAGATGGATCTTGCGTGCATTGACTTAGAAATAAGTCCAGCTGAGTTCAATAGGGCTTCCTTTCAGGTAAGTGTGGGCACAGGGTTACAAGCTTGATTCCCCCAAAGGGACAATTGGGGCCACAGTCCCCCTACACATCTTGGTGTGTCTCTCGCCTCCTGTCCCTTCCATGTATCCTCTGGGGCCGTCTCTGTCTTGATAAATATTCCAGTTGTCATCACCATCACGATTATCTAAATCCCCACCTCTCCCCAGTTTCATCTCTCTCTCCCTCCCCTCACTCAACAGACATACACACAGACACACACCGCACAAGTCTCTGTCAATTTGCCACACAAACAAATGCATCCTCCCAGCAAGGAACACACGTACAAACCTTTCGTTCCCAAACCCATGGTCTCTTATTTCGCCTTTTCCTCTATGACCATCCATCAATATATTATGTACACATCCCCTCCTGTTTCTTTCTCGACTGACACAGTGTGCCCTGTGTTTTCTCTCCACTGTACAACCCTTTGCAGATCTTTCCACAGCTTGCTCTCAGGTCCCATTTACATCCTGTGGCAGGAAAAGGAGAGCAAATGGAGTGTGCACAGACTTGTGTGTTGTCTACACACAAATACACATGCATATATAACCATGAAAGTATGCCTATCTTCACATACCATCTGGTATGCCTGTCTTCCCATGCCATCCAACAAGCACCTAAATGAGTGCGGAGGAGCCTGAGGGTGCATCTGCACTGTTGAAATAATGCGCTATGACACCACTTTAACTGCCGTGGCTCCATGCTATGGAATGCTAGGATTTGTTACCAAGCTCTGGTGCCTCAACCCACTGCAAATCCCAGCCTTCCATAGCCTGATTTGTGATGGCGCCAGAGAATCCGGTTTGGCACCACTTTAACTGCCACGGCTCCATGCTACAGAATTCTGGGATTCGTTGCCAAGCTCTGGTGCCACAGCCAACTACAAATCCCAGGTTTCCATAGCCTGGAGCCATGACAGTTCAAGTGGCGTCAAACCGGATTATTTCTGCAGTGGGGATCTACATTGGGAAGGTGGTAGCCAAACTGGGCATGTGGTTATTGTGATATCTCATCTGGATGCCTATGGCACACATCAGCAAAAGAAGACACATCAGTTGGTGAAGGAAAAAAAGAGGGGGTGAAGGAAAACGCACAAATACACACATATACATCACTCAGGACAACCCCAGGATACCACATTTGTGACACACTGAGCCCAACCGACTGCCTCGACCCAGAGGTGCGATGCTGCAACGGTGCAACCTTTGTGGCAACGCCACACAGCCAGGTCTCCCTGTGGTGCGAGAGACATCCACCACAAGGCACACAGGAGAGAGAGAGATGTGTGGCCAGGTGCGCATTGCATAGTCCATCCCCACAACATTCCTAAACCCCCTTCCAGCAGATGTCCTCACCCCAAAGGAGGACAAGGCCCTTCCAAAAAAAAATGTAGGACCTGGCAGAATAATAATAATAATAATAATAATAATAATAAACCCTCACAGAAATGGAATCCATCCATGCTTCTGTGCCATGCTCCAATGCAAAACCCATGCTTCTAAATGGGAAAAAAAAGCTCATGCTCCTGAGCCAATGTTTAGAAATGGAGGACACTTGGGGCCATTCCTCCTGGTGGGGATGGAGGACAAGTCCTGGAAAATGAGGACGGAATCCCAGTGCCACTGCCAACACCACCAGCAACATGCCCTACCTGGCCAGAGGAAGAGCATCCCCATCCTGCAGAGCAGCGTGCCTGGGAAGAAGACGAAGAAGCAGCAGCAGCAGCTCATGCTTCTGGAGAGATGCTCAGGGACTGGGAAGAGGAGGAATTCTTCTTCTTCTGCAGCAGCAGCGGCGGCTGGAGGCGATCGCGGGATGGAGGCAGTGATGATGGAGGAGGAGGAGGATGGTCCAGGCTGGCTCTCGCATCTCAGCCTTGCTGCAGCTCAGCAGGGAAGGGAGGGGAGGGGGGAGCCTGGATGAAAATTCTGACGGACAGCTGGGCACAGAGAGGGAGGGATAGAGAAGGGGGCGGGGCCATGGGGGCCAATCAAGAGAGGGGAAAAGGCTGGCTATGCAAATGAAGCTGGAGGGGGAGCACCAATGGGGAGGGGGGCAGAGGAAAGTGGGAGGGGCGTGGGGAGATTGGAATGGGGGGGACTGATTTATGAGGGGCTCTTTGTTACTGCAGCAGTGCTGGGGGGGAGGGAAGGAGGGGGGACCCACAGGAGCCCATAGAGCTAGGAAAAACTAGACACCCCCCCTTTAAAAAAAATCCTCAAAGAGGGGAAATGAACCCACAAAAATCTAATTTCTTTCTTTCTTTTCTCCCTCCTCACTTTCTGTGCCCTCCAAAGTCACTCCCCAGCTTCCTCTGTCTCCTCCACATGGCTGCTTTCAAAGCACTTTAAAAAAAACCCTTCATTCTTTATATATATATAAAACCACACACACATTCAGCACAAAAAAAATAAGGTACTTAGAGCAGAAAAACGAAATGCATAGATATAGGATGGGAGAGGGGGCAACACCTGGCTTAAGGAGACTTATAGGTGTGAAAGGGATCTAGGAGTCCAAGTAGACCACAGGTTGAATGTGAGCCAAGAGTGTGCTGCGGCAGCTAAAAAGGCCAATGCGATTTTAGGCTGCATCAATAGAAGTATAGTGTCTAGATCAAGGGAAGTAATAGTGCCACTCTATTCTGCTCTGGTCAGGCCTCACTTGGAACATTATGTCCAGTTCTGGGCACCACAATTCAAAAAGGACATTGAGAAACTGGAGCGTGTCCAAAGGAGGGCGACCAAAATGGTGAAGGGTCTGGAAACCATGTCCTATGAGGAACGCCTTAGGGAGCTGGGGATGTTTAGCCTGGAAAAGAGAAGGTTAAGAGGTGATATGATAGCCCTTTTTAAGTACTTGAAGGGATGTCATGTTGAGGAGGGTGCAAGCTTGTTTTCTGCTGCTCCAGAGACTAGGACCTGGAGCAATGGATGCAAACTGCAGGAAAAGAGATTCCACCTCAACATTAGGAGGAACTTCCTGACAGTAAGGGCTGTTTGACAGTGGAAGACATTGCTCCCTCAGTCTGGTGACGTCTCCTTCCCTGGAGGTCTTTAAGCAGAGGCTGGATGGCCATCTATCGGGGATGCTTTGATTGAGATTTCCTGCATGGTAGGGAATTGGACCGGATGGCCCTTGCGGTCTCTTCCAACTCTATGATTCTATGAAGATTTTTAAAAAGGAATACAAAATACAGTTAAAAGATGCAGTAGTGAAGTACAAAGATGCAAAACTCACTATGCTCTCTAAGGCAGCAAAGGTATTAGCGCAAATCACAGGAGAATGAATATTTTATTACTGTGGAGTTTATCACACATTGTGTGAAAACACATTCTACCCTCTTTACCATTTTGGTAATAAACCCTTATCACATTAATGTCAGCTTTGTGTGAAAATTTGCACGCTTTTGCGCAATGTAGACGCTTTAATACTTTAACAGGATAGTGGCACATATGGTCCCTGTGTGACAAACCTTTCTGTGTCACTTTGTAGTTTACTATGGCATCTTTTAACTGTATCCCTTTTTTTAAATCTTTCTGGTCAGTGACCAAATAAAATGTATATATGTAGGTATGGGGAGATGGGGAGGCACCCTGCGCATACTCTGAAGCATGGTGGGTTCAGCTTAACTCACCCTAATGGACAGGAAGGGGTTGCACTGCGGTGGGAAAAAGTGGTGGAGCGCAAGGAAAGGAAGCACGCCCCATGTATTTCTTGGCATTGCTCTGAGAACCAGATTCCCAGGATTGAAAACAGATGTGAGAGTTGAGCTCAGCCTCTAAATCTTTTCCTTCCCAAAGCCCCTTCAAGCTCCTGCTAGGCCCCACAGCTTCCTCGGTAATCGCAAGCCTGCATTTCTTTCAGCTCCATGGCCATTTCTGAGCTCTTGATTCCCACAAGTCTTTTGCTGACCTATCCCTGCAGCAATGCACCATCCTCCCTGGGCTTCAGACTCTCTCCCTTTCTCTCGCCTTCCCTGGCCCTCACAGATACATAGAAAAGCAGTATGAAGTTAAGGGGGCTTGGATTGGGAAGCTCTGGGTGCAAATCATCACTAATTTCCTCCAAAAGCTTTTGCCATTCACGCTGTCTCTGCTTATCCATCTTCACGGGGTTGTTGTCAGTATAAGAAGGGGGTGCCTGCATCCATGCATGGATGTGCAAGCTGGGCAGTGAAGAAAATGGATCGAAAGACTATCAACTCATTTGAGATGTGGTGCTGGAGAAGAGTGCTGAAAGTACTATGGACAGCCAAAAGGACAAACAAATGGATTCTAGAGTAGCTCAAGCCTGAAAGCCAAGATGATCACACTGAGGCTGTTGTACTTTGGCCACATCATGAAAAGGTGGGGATCAGTAAAAAACCAGCAATGCTGGGAAAGAGAGGCAACAAGAAAGTACTAAGGAAAGGAACCTACTCAAATATCTTTTCCAATAGTCCTCAAAGCCTGGACCTAACATTTTACTGAAGACCCAACAAAAGAGTACAGAATGTATTGTCTGCCTCTTAATAAGAATGGAAGTTGCTGCTACAGAAAAGTCTCTGTCTTTTCTTGTGTGCCAAGCAATATAGTCATTTCATTAGTCAGACAACAGTCCAAAACAAACTGCAAAAATAATCCAGCCAATAATGCTGAGAAGGGTGGAGGGCAGTAGAAAGAGATGAAGACCACATGCCAGATGGATAGACTCAACCAGAGAGGTCACAGGCATGGGTTTGCAGGACTCTGTCGGTAAGCAGAGCAGTGGAGGGTAAGGGATCTTGGAGATGTGTCATCCAAAGGGTCGCCATGAGTTGGGATTGATTCGAAGGCAGTTAACAACAAACCCATATCCATGAAAGGAAAGGTAGAAGGTAGCAAAAATAGAGGAAGACCACACATAAGACGGATAAACTCAATCAGGGAGACCATGGACCTGAATTGACAGGATGTAAGTGGAGCAGTGGAGGACAGGAGTCCTTGGAGATGTCCCATCCACAAGTCACCATGAATCAGAGCCAACTTGAGGGAAATTAACACACACGTGTGTTCTGCCCCTTAGAGCAGGAATCAAAATGTTACTGAATTGCAAGTCCCATCAGCCCTAGCTACCTTAGGAATCCTGTGACTTGCAGCAACATTTGGAGCAGTGGGTCTCAACCTGTGGGTCAATCAATCCTTTCACAGGGGTCGGAAATATGTGTTTTCCTATGGTCTTAGGAACCGAAACACCGCTCCTCTATCCATCTTCAGGCAGGGGATGACCACAACATGTGGAACTGTATTAAAAGGTCATGGTATTAGGAAGGTTGAGAACCACTGATTTTGAGACTACCATGATTCTCACCCTTGCCGTAGAGCAGGGGTTCCCAACCTGGGCTCCAAGGAGCCCTTAGGGCTTTGCATGCACTTCCCAGTTGCTCTGTGGCCACTCCAGGAAAATGAAAGAAATAAAAATTGAATGAAATTAAAGAATAAGAATCTATTCTTGTATATACTCCTAAACACCATTAATTTGTAAGACATAGAGTAGGCCTCCATACAAAGAAGGGTGCTGCTGCAAGTCAAAAAGGTTGCGGACCATTGCCTTAGAGCAACAGTGAAGTAAGAATGAGAGGAAACATCTACCAGATATTGGCCTTAATCATATTGATAGTCCTGACTGGAGTAGAGCCACTGAATCATTTGGATTTACCTAAGTGTTGATTAAGTTCACTATGGGTCTACTCTATTTGGGACTTACCAGCCTTTAGAGAGATCAAAAGAGCAAGAGACTGTCTCTCTCTTATGATGATGCCTTGTTTGTTGAAGCTCACCCTTGCACTGAAATGTGACTACAGCAATCTTTACTAGCCTTTTGGTGCCAGGTTAAAACTTATTTCTTTGCCCCGGGCATTTTAGCTGGCAAGTTTGTCCTTTTCTGTATGACTGCTTTTTTCATTGTTTTATCACTGTATTCCCTTTTGTTTGTATTGTAGTTTAGGACTATGTAACTTTTTAAAAAAAGGTCTTGTGTTGTATACTACTCCAATATCTTGGATAAATATGATTTTAAATACTTTAAAGACACCAGATCCCATCTGATCTTGGAAGCTATGCAGTCTCCCATCCAAGCGCTGGCGAGTGCCAATGAATACCAGGTGCTGCAGGCTATATTTCAGAGGAAGGAACTGGCAAAGCCACCTCTGAGTATTGTTCGCTAAGAAAACCCTATGAAGTTGATGGGGTTTCAATAGGTTAACAGGCAATCTGAAGGCACATACATACACAATAGTGAGGAGGAGGAGGAGGAGGAGGAGGGGGAGGAGGAGGAGAAAAAATGATAGAAGCCTCTTTAAGCTTCTTCACCCCATTTCTATGGAAGGGCAGAGTTTGCAGCAACCACCCCTTCTTTCACCATCAACAAGTTCACTTCTTTCCATGTATACTGGCTATTCAAACAAAATATCCTTTCCCAAATTGCCAGTCTCCACATGTGATGCACTTCACATCTCATTGTCTATCTCTATCACTGGCTGTGCCTATCTGGAGACGATGGGGTTTGTAAGCCAACTCTGAAGGATGCCACCTTGAAGAATATTAGTGTTTCTGACCCCTACTACAACACCAATGGCCAGCAATAGTGTTTCCCCACCATACCCCGCCACTCTCAGTAGGTGAGTACTCACCCCATCCTCACTGGCCTCTGACCTCTTTCACACTACACAACTGTAGCCCTTTGATACCACATTAATTGCCATAGCTCTGCACCGTGGGATCCCATGACTTATAGCTTGATTCAGTTCTTAGAACTCTTTACAAAAAAGCTTTAGTGCCTCTGCAAATGCTAGGCTTCCATCAGATGCAGCCAAGGCATGGAATCATAGCGCTGTAACTGGTAATGTGAAGAGACATTTACCTATCATGAAAAGGGAAATATGGGTAGAGGGAAAACTCTAGTTCTCAGGTTGATGTTGGGCTGCAATTCTCATCAGCCCTAGCCTGCATAGCCACTGGTGGGGAATGCAGATCCCTGATATCTGGAGGGCCACACATTGCCATTTCTTGCTTTAACATGTTTGCAGTAGTGCCAGGGACTTAGCCCCAGAACAGGCGAAACAATAAGTAAGAAAAGCATCCCTGAGAACACATCACATAAGGAAGGATGCATCCTCTCCCTTGCGATGGGGAGCAGAAGATGTACATTTACAGCGCTATAGAAATAAATGTCATCATCATCATCAAACAGAGGCTCTATATTTTAAGCACAGTCTCTCTACTGATATATCCAAGCTCAATATTCCAGTCTTCCCATACCATCTACATACCACCTTCCCACCTTCTCTCATGCCCCAGATTTAAGTTCTTATTGAGAATTGACTCATAACACCTCCTCCCATAAATGTGCTTAACCAGGATGAGCCACGCCAGCAGCCAGAAAGCAGGACCAGTATGTGTGCCCTTTTCCTACCCTGCGTAGGCAGATCTTGGCTGGACTTGTTCGCTTGGACTACAACGCTGAGAATCCCCCAGCCATCAACTGCCTGTGCAGATGCCCTGAAGTTCTGTCTGGTATTCCAGACATGCAACTCCTGTTGTACAGATGGCCCTGTGCCTTTGCCAGCTAAATTTCTGCATTCCTGGGGAAGGCACCCAATAGGTGTTGTGGTGTCGCTATTGTTTTTAGTGGCCTTTCCCGTTCCCTCCCCTGTCGGAGCCAAGGTGAGTAGCATCTCCTCTTTTTTTCCTCGTGGAGTAAGTCCTCCCCTTTCCCATATGGAGAGGCACTCTCCCTCTCCCCTGCGCTGTGGCACATCATCACCGTTCTCCACTAGAGCAACACCGCAGGTCCTGAAGGTCAAGTACGGGTGTAATGAGGGCGCCCCCTAGTGAACCCTGCTCCTGCTCATTTGAGGATGCGATCACACTTCCAGGGAGGAAATGGAATCAAATAAAATGCTGATGTTGGTGAGCCAGTGATGGATGCTAATTACCAGGGGTTTAATTGCTCCTCTTTACACCATTAGTGACGAACCACTCAGCTTCTGGAATAGGGAGAAGATCATTAATATGAGCAATTCCCAAGGAGAGAGACTGAGTGGAAAAAGAGGGGGGTCCATCTCCCTCCCTCCCTCTTCTCTCGGCTTCATTGATTCCCATCTACCTGCAGTATTTGTAAGGCCCATTTCATACCTTGCTGCTCTTTAAGTAGTAGCGCCAACTTAACAACCCTATTCCCTTATGCACCTTGTTGTTGTTGTTGTTGTGCGCACACCCGAAGGTCCTATCACAGGATTTTCTTGGCAAGACGTGTTCAGATGGTTTGTCTTCGTCTTCCTCTGAAGCTGAGAGTGTGTGACTTGTCCAAGGTCACCCAGCGGGTTTCCAAGCTGGGATTCGAACCCTGATCTCAAAAACATACTGATACTCAAATACACATGCACAGCAGGGATGTTGAGCCATTACAGTAGAGGTAAAGACTGTATGAACCATGGGCCACATGAGGCCTATTGAGTATGAAATCTCCCTGGACAGTGGTGGCAAGTAGCAGTGGCCAATCTGCCCCACAGCTTAGTTTCAGCTGCACAGGAGCTTTCCATGGTGCTAAATTCTGTTGTCTGCATCTAGGCCCAGCATCCTGGTCAACTCCTTCCAAAATCTGAGAGCCGAGGCAGAAGCTGTTCCTTACCCCTGTAACCAGAATCCTCCAGACCCTTCACATGAAAATAACTTTGCCCCCAAATTTCAACATGGGTTGGACCATTTAGAGGCTCTTTTGTCCCTCAAAGAAGTTGCAGTCTTGGATTTTAAAAGGTGGATGCAGACCAAGTGCTGCCTTCTTGCTTTTGAGGACCAGTCCAAAGCTCTTTGCTGCCTAAGGCAAAGAAGCATATCCCCCTCCGATTACCAGTCCAGGTTCATAGTACTCTAAAGCAGTGCTTCTTATATTGTCTGATATGAGGGACTAGCAGAGTCTTTTGCTGAATGTGCCAGGGAATGGCATCGTATTTGTGCCCATTTATGACAACTGTTCCTTTTGTTCCTGGAAATTCGCCACAGAGTAGCAGTCACCACACTGGCTCTCCATCTTTAAACACAGAATACATATTGGAATATATTCAAAGGAGTGTGAGCAAGACGGCAAAAGATCTAGAAACCAGGCCTAGTGAGGACCTCCCCATAAAAATTCTGCTCCCCCCAGATGAATTTTTCCTTTAGTTTCTCAATTTCTAGCACTGCAGTAACTTAACACTTCAGCTGAGCATTTAGAAATACAGTTGAGGCACCCAGACAAAAGGCGTAGGAAAGGTGACCAAGGGAATGCACACATGGCAGATATAAAACTTCTAGGTGTGAATGATTGTCAATGTCTCGCTCTCTGCAATGTTAGAAATTGCAGACGGATGGAAAAAAAAGCATTGCAGAGCCGAATTCTTCATTTGCCCTGATTTTGTCTGCTCCTGTAGTTACCCACCTGCATCTGCTTGTGGCACACATGTGACACAGGGCATAAGAACCCCTGGCAGAAAGAAGAATTGCCAACACCATTTCATCTGTACAGAACATGACGCATAATTTGAGCAATGAGGGCTGGAGGCTGCCATGTCAATGAGGTGATGGATCTCTCTCAGGTTTTCATCTCCACTTTGAACTAACTATTTGGGGTACTTAACCCATTTTTCTGGCTAGAGTTCATAACCTGTCATGGTTAATTTAAAATTTAGGGTGAAACCCAGAGCAGATTCATCACCTCCAATGACATGGAAACACCGTTTTTGTCCAGGGATCAGGGATTTCCAAACCCATGGATGGAAATAGAAAGAGATCACGCTTTGCCTATTGTGTTTCAGACCACTAATCACACTATATTGTTATAGCACCATGTTCCACTTCAACTGCTATGGCATCAGCCTATGAAATTCTGGGCTTTGTAGTTTAGTGAGGCCCAAGAGCTCTCTGGCTGTGTATTCTAAATGTCCTTCTCTAAACGGCAAACCCCAGGATTTCATAGGTTGGTGCAATGGCAAATAAAGTGAAGCCATAGTGCCTTAACAGTGTAGTATGATAAGTATGTTTGAGTGATCCTCCCTCCTGGCAAGCTATCCCTATATTTCTAGCCAAATCATGCTGAATCTACCTTCTATGGCACTGTTCCCAGCACACGATTACTCAGAGGTAAGTCTCAGACTTCAACAAGGCTTACTGCCTGATAAGTGTGCATAGGATTATAGCCTAAATGGGACTCTGTTCTAAGTGAGCAAGCAAAAGGCATCAATCCATTTGCTGAGAACAGATGCCTGCTTGAGTCTCTGGTTGATCATGACGCCACAGTGATGGGATCAACACAGCAAATGCTCTTTTAAAAAATGTAAACACAGTGGAATATGATCTACAAATACCATAATGACTTGTTTTTCCTGCTGTGGCTCAGAAAATGTCGCCTTGTCTTATTATATAAATTCAGTTCAACAGAAGACTTTAAAAATGAGAAAAGGGAAATCAACTTAACATGTAGTTAGCCTCTAGATCTGGCTGATTTTGGTTCCTTCCCCCTCTATTTGACCTCCAAAATGAAAAATAAAATTGATGACCAATAAGGGAAGAGGTGATCCAGTATAACTCCAGTGCTTTTTAACAGTTGGGAAAGTTACATTCAAAATCCACAACTCCCAGAATTTCCAGGCTTCGTGAAAACTGTAATCCAAGAAAAGAAAATGCCCCATCTCCTATGAAGCCTGGAGTTCAGGGGTGGTCAGCAGTGACGCTTGGATGGTTTTATGGACTGCAGGTGCCATCATCCCTAAACATTGATTATAGCTGGTTATAGCTGATGGGAACTGTAGGCCAAAAACACTTAGAAGTGTACAATTGCCTGCTGCACTGTGTATCATAATGCTGCTCAAGTCACAGGTGGAAAGGCAGATATGACAACCATGCTAAAATCTGAAATGATGCCTCTGTCAGGACCCAGTGTGGGAACCTTGGCTGCAAGGAGAGCTTATTGTGCCTTTGAGTATGCAAAGAGTGCCTCCCACAACACTGCAGGTGGTAACTACCTATTCCTTCTCCCCACTTCCTTTGTTTATGTTTAGAATCAGGAGATGGAGAGCTCTTCAAGTTCAGAAGGCTTTTAGCTGACCTGAGCCAGGCAAGTTCTTTTTATTTCCATGTCAAGCTTTGCCCTTCAGTCTCAATGGCATTGCATCTCTTCACTGCTAGCAGCTCTCTTTTGAATGGAATGCAATATTCAGGTGAAGATGAAATGCAGAAAGGGAGAGATTTGAATTTTTCAAAGTCAAAAAGTCATCCGTCATGGTAAAGGTATTGCAATACAAGAAGGAGGGCAATGGCTTGTCCCACAGCATCTTTCAATTTAGGGAGCACTGAAAAACAATTAGGTCAGTGCTGATAAACATTTGTTAAGGATTACTGTTCCTAGAGTTCCTAGGGGATTTGTTCCTAGGGGATTTGGGAACTGTATTCACCCTTCCCCACAAAAAAAGAAACACTTTTCCAAGCTGTGATATATATCACTGCTTCTTAAGTTATCTGGTGTGATGGACCAGCATCTTTCACTTCTAAGTATGCTAGGGCCCAGCACCATATCTGCAAGGGCTTTTCTAGTTGGATGTGGGGTGTGTGCACTGTTGGGTATAGCAACTGTCATGGATGTGGGGTGTGTGCACTATTGAGTATGGCAACTATCACATGCTGAGACTCTCTAGGACAGTAGTCCCCAACCTTCTCAATGCCGCAACCCTTTAATACAGTTCCTCATGTTGTGGTGACTCCCAAACATACAATTATTTTCATTGCTAACATCAGAAATATGTGTTTTCTGATGGTCTTTGGCGACCCCTGTAAAAGGGTCATTCGACCCCCAAAGGGGTCCCGACCCACAGGTTGGGAACCACTGCTCTAGGACCATACATGCTTATGGTAATTTTCTGTTTTTAGAACACAGTGTGTACTGTTGCACCGCTCCATGGGTAGACTGGGACTCCTAGAGACTGAAGTTTCAGGCCCACCTGCCCACTGGTGGCAAGAAAGTTGGCTGAGATGCTGACAACATGCCATGGCAAAAAGTGGAGGCTGTTCCCTTTGTCAAATAGTGCCTGGATCCCTTCAGGAGATGCGAATAACGTGGCTAGACCAGAATGGGCTAGGATATGGATGCTCCATTCAGGCACCCTGGTCTATCAACCATCAGTGGCAAGTAGACTGGAGCCTTTGTCTTCCACAGCTGTTCAATCTACTCCTGAGGGACCACTGGCCTGGCTGGGGGGGGCTACCAGGCAGTCTGGAGGTGACAGCATGAGTTACTACACTGGAGTGACAGCAACCCTAGTGATGCCACTGCATATTTGTGTACATTCACTACAATTGCTTCTTTCCTGGAAACTCTCCAGGGATCAATGACTATTGCCAATGGACTGGCACCAGTCCATGGACCACCACTTTGAATAGCACCGCTGCAGATCATTCCTCTCCAGCCTGGCCGACCTGTATTTGTGATGAGCTACAACAATTTCCATCACCCTCAGACAACAAGACCATTAGCCATGCTAGATGAGGATGATTGATCTTGTAGCCCATCCTTTGAGTCTGGGAAAGGAAGTAGATTAAAAGCATGTTCATGCACATGAATGCACTAAGGGAGATGACTGACAAGAGAGAAATACAATCTGTATTCTTTTTTTCTGCCTTTCACAGTAGCTTGATAGGTATGAAATTATTGGATATGATGCTATCTCTTGAAGGGTCTTGCAGATCATGGTGCTGCCCAAGGCATAAGTGCAGAGGTTGGCTCCAGCCCTTCAAAATCAACTGATGGGTGCAGTATGAAGTGAGAATGAGGACACATTGCATGCATAAATGGGTTGCCATAGTTCAAATATCACTGCTGAAATTTTAATATCATAAGTCTATGCCACCTCAGAGGTGTTACTTCTCACTCCAGTTAGTTCACACATTTGGCTGCAAGTCATCCAGAGCTGAGTAGTCAAGTGATGAAAAAACAAAAAGTCACAATTGTGATTAAACGTGTGATCTATTTCCAAAATATATACCAACAATAACAACAACACAGAGCCTTTCTGCCTATGGGCCCTGACTGAGGTTTCTCCACTAGTTAAGCTTAAACTTTTTCTTTCCTTCAGAAGAGCTGCACTGTTTGCAAATGTGATATGACTGGCCTTAAAAATAGCAGAGGTCGCCCCTCCATGGATATTTGTCATGGATCTCAGATCCGCAAGTTAGGCTGGGCAACTGTAGTGGCATGTGTGTTAGATTAGGATTCTGGGAATCCAGGGTTCAAATATCCATTCGGCCATGGGGGCTCACTGGGTGATCTTGTGCAAGTCACCTTCTGTCAGCCACAGAGGAAGGCAATGACAACCCCACTCTGAACAGATCTTGCAAAGGAAAACCCTTGATGGGTTCATAAGTCTCATGGAGAGGATGCTTCCTGTTTGATTTAGACTGAGCCATGCCATGGCAACCTGCCTTGTTCAGAGACATCTATTTGGGACTACAGTATTTCCTCTTCAACCCTAGCATAAAGAGAAGTGGTGAGAAAACTTCTCTTGGTATATGTCTTCAGATCCAGTAGACAGGATAGTACAGGAGACAGGATAGTGCAGGATATCTGAAAATTATGTTTATAATTTCAGTTCTATTCATTTCAATCCATTTTTCTCCTTCTTGTATACAGAACTGAAATTGTAAGGATAATTTTTGGACATATACAATTTGGCCTGACTGATCAAGAGATGCTACCAGCCAATCAGAGCAACTGACTTTCCATACCTCTAATACTACTGGGGCTGGCAGCCTCCAGGATCACCCAGGCATTGTTTGGAGAGGCATGTCATTAAAGAAGGCCAGCTTTGCTAAACCTGAGATGTGAGATTACTGACAGCCCAGTTCTTGCAAGGGGTGCTTAGCTCAGGGTTCAAAAGCAAAACAAAATATGCACACATGTTCATGGGTAATAGCTGGGGAGCTGGTGCAGGGAAACCAAGGCCAAACTTTATTTTCGCTAACATGGGTTGAATCAGAACAGTGAACCAACAGCTTGTTGGAAGGAACTTTCCTCTGCTGCCCCAGTGTTCCTGCCATTGATTTCCCACCCACTCTGATGTCGCATGCCAACCAGACCGATGGGCCCACCTAACCTGGTACCTCGGCTTTGCCCCAATAGATCAGACCAATGGCCCCCATCTAGCATCCAAGCGTGAAATTCGATTACCGTGTCCCTATCATTAGCCTCATTGCTATAGCAACAGATGTTATTAGCAGTCATAAAATTCCCCAAACCCTTTATTAAATCTAACTGCAGAATTTGACTCCTTGACCCTCGGCGTCTGCGGCAGCTGTTTGGTGATTAGAGTACAGTGGATTGGGAGCTTTGTCTCTTGGGCCTTTCAGCTTGTTGAGAGGATGCCAAGAAGGGCCAGGTTTCTACTCTTGGTTTGAGGAAGGAGCACAGCTTTCATCAAGATGTAGAAATCACTGGGACAGAAAAATAACTCAGTTTTGGGTTTTTTCCACCCACATTCACATTTTTTTCCAGCCTCAAATGCTTTCTTTCCCAAAGTACCATTTGATATTCTTTGGGAAGCAGAATCTTATGCCCAATTGCACTTTCTCTCCCAAAGTCCCACTAGAGTAGGCCAACTGAAATTACATTTGAAGTTGACATACCAAATTACCTTTATTTCAATGAATGTAAGGGACTAGCAGTTGGATGTAGACCTATGTCTTCACTACATGAAGATAGCACTGGACAACTAGTTAATCATAGAAATGGAGGGTATGTAGGCCACTGAGTCCAAATTTCTGCTCAGTGCAGAAGATTCCAAAGAGCGCAATGCATGCCTAATGGTTAGTTGCCAACTCCTGTCTGAAGACCTCTAGCAAGGAACAGGCCAACGCCTATTTATCTGGTTCTACCCACTAGGGAAATTATTCCACTGCTGAACAGCTCTTAGGAGGGGGGTGTTTTTCTTGATCTTTAGGTAGAATTTCTTTTCTTGTAGTTTGAATCCATTGGTCATGTTCTAGTCTCTACACCAGCAGGGTTCTTGCTATCTTAGGCAGCAAATTGTTCCCCAATGTCCCAGGGACCAGTACCTTAGTTGAACCTTTTGGCTACAGTTGATTCCCTGTGATTGGGTGGGATATAAATAAATCTATTATTATTATTATTATTATTATTATTATTATTATTATTATTATTATTATTTGTTCTTTCCTGGAAACTCCTTAGGGACTGGCAGTAGATGGCCCTGGGCTTGGCACTGGTCCACAGACCACCACAACGACTAGCATTGTTCTACCTCACATCCCTCCAGGTATTTTAACCTGGCTATCATATCGCCTCTCAATCTCCTGTTCCCCAAACTAAATATATCTGACTCCCTAAGCCATGCCTCATAGGACTTGGTGTTCAAAGCTTTGACCCACTGATTTAACGCCTGCTACAATTTCCACACTCCATCTAACTCCAAAGTAAACATTCTTAGTTCCTTCCACCTTTGTGTTCCCTCATCATCTTTGTTGCCTATCTCAGAACCCATACTCATCCTTCTTTCAGTGTGGCATCCAATGTTTGGCAGCAGTGCTACACAAGATGTCACAGTGACTAGTGAAGGACTAGCGTGAGTATCATTTCTCCCATGACTTGGAAACCTTGGCCACTAGTATATGCACAGAGGGACACAGGTGCCCAGAGTCATCAATGATCCCAGTCCATGACAATCTTTGGAGCAGGAGCGGGTCATGCCAGCCCTCCAGTTGGGCAACTTCTGCTCAAAGTAGGTGGACCTGGCAACACTGCTTTCCAAATATCTGTGTGAGCCTCAGCCACAGATGGTAAAAACCTTTGGATGGATTTTTGCACAGTGTTACTCTTGGCATTTTACCAAGTAACAACTGCCCTTTTCACACACCCCTCCCTAAATTGACTTCATATTTCCCCATTCCTTGCTAGAATAAACCCCTTTGGCTAAACTGTATAATTTATCCACTGGAGCAATCTAATCTAAAAGTTACAAATCTCCCCCCCCCCCCTTTTCTTGCACATCCTAATTTCAATTTAACTGTTGATTTCTTAGGAAATAATTCAGCTCCTGCCTTCCTAAATTAGTCATCTCTGCTGTTTGTATTATTTGCTTGTTTATATTAATATTTTCTTTTAGCCTGCTTCTCCACCCAAGGGCCTTTGAAACAGCTTACTGAGTTAAAAAACATAATAAAACGTAGGGCCAAGATATTAAGAGAGAAATATATGATAGCAAATGTGAAAGAGCAGCAAGACAACCTCCAGCTGTTATATGGCCTGGTCCCAAGTCCCTTGAGAGCGATTCTTTCAATAATGACCTTGAAGTCAAAATTGATGCGCCCTGCAGGTCTCACACCCTCAACTCTATTAGCAATATGAGTTTGAAAGGGAATTCCCCCTGGGCTGTTTGGACAAAGAGCAGAGAGTATTAGCATTTATAGTTAAGCGTGCGTACATATTGTGATTTTGAGTATATAAATAGTGAGCGTACACTTGCTGCACTTGCACATGGTACTGAGCCAGGATTCTCGGGGATCTTGGCTCACCGTGAACCTGCCATGTGTTGGTGGACACCAAGCTGGTTGATCCCTTTTGGCTTCACCCACCAACATGTGTGAGTAAATAAACCAGACGTTCTTTCGTTAGTGTGACACCTGAAGTGGTTGGCATCTGATTTGTCAGTTGCAAACAAGTCAGGATTTGTAATGGGAAAACAAAGTTGGTAGTTTGGGGGGTGCAAATGGAGGAACAAACCAAATTTCTCCCAGTTTGGAGAACCTGTGGAACAGGCCAGGCCTAGCTTGGTTAACTGTTTGTATCATCAGGCGGAAAGAGGTGGGAACGGATGACCTGAATACTGTGATAAACTGTACTGAGTACCGTAAACCAAGATTTTCCATAAGTCTGGCTTATTGTTATGTGTGATTGTGACCATTATCTTTTATGTATCCTCTCAATAACCTTGTGACGGAGGTCAGCATTATCCATCCATACTATGTGAGAGGTTTAGAAGAAGTGGCTTGCCTAAGGCAAAGTTGGGCAAGGGCTGGCCTTGCAGATGATGTTGGCCCTGTGCTCTTAGTCCAGCAACAGCTGATGGACCATGTCTTCTCCACGCTTGGCCTAAGTCATCAAATGAGTTTATGGCACAAACAAGAGTTAAACCAGCGATTTCCTGGCTTGTTGTTCAATCTTTAAGCCAGGCTGAACTTTAAGAGACATATTATCAAAGGCAGGATAATTTCAGATGTTGCCAAAGTTTTGACCACCTCTGCTCCCGCGCCTTCGCCAACAGCCTGATACAAAAGAAGTGAACAAAGAAGCTGTCTTGCACAGTACTTTGTCCTTTGGGGCCAGTACTCTCAGCTCTAGCTGGGCAGACATTCACTTGTTACCTGCTTCTGCAAACTGAAAAAGCTGGCGATTGGACCGGGGATCTTCTGCATGCAGAGCATGTGCTCTTTCCCCCTGAGCTACAGTCCCTCAAAGAGATATACTGATGGGGGTGTGGGAGAAGCTTCTTTTGTGGAAATTTATTTCTGTCAGGCTACGGTTTGAGGCAGAGAGAAAGGGACTTGGGGGAGGGAATATGTCATCCACCCTATTGGCATTGTCTGGCATTTGCTTTAGACATCCAACAGGCACCAGTGTCTAGAAAAGATCAATTGTTCAAGATACCCTCCAGGTAGGAACTGTGTAGCTCCTGTGTTGGGCAATGCCTACCACTCGCTTCCTAAATAAATGGTAAGTACTAATGTGGCTTGCAGCAAGCATGCAATTAGTTAGGGATTCATTAAGTCCTTTGTGTGGGTGGGAAAATCCATAGCAACACTCTAGGAACAAACCATTGGAGTGCTGACTAATTCTCTCTCCTACACGCATACACACACACCTGAGCCGAAGACCCTGAAAGAGTTTGTGCCATTTTACTTTGTTAGGATACACCTCTCAGAATCTTTCAGACTACCAAGGAAGTTGCAGTCCCCCAAAGAAACTCATTTATTAAACTCTTCACATCGACTGTACGCTTCTCTCCAAGGAACCCTGGGATCTCAGATCTTAAGCTCAGCTGGCTGAAAGATCTGGGTAGTTGTAGTCTAAGAAGTAACTTCTGCAATGTCTGTGCATTGGCCACATCTTTCTCTCCAAGGAACTCTGAGGTTTTGGTTTATGGCATTTCCTGGACTACCTGATCTCTCCATACTTTGCATGAGGACCACAAAAACTGGTTGTATTTGTTAAGCAGAAAGACTAAGTAAAAGCAAATGAGGATAATTACCATTGTCAGTGAATCCTTCTTGTTCTGATGCTAACCTTAATCATCCTGTTTGATTCTTTCTTTACATTTGTCTGCCAAGCCATTAAAAATCTGAGATAGAATGGCCCATCTTTAAATGAGAGAAACGTGGCAACAGGCATGTGCAGAGTGCCTTCCAGTAGCCTAATGGCAACAAAGATCAGGAAATGCTGGCCTTCCAGATGTTGTCAGGCTGCAGGTCCCATCCTCCTTTACCACTGACTCTCCTGGCTAGGTCTGATGGGAGTCACACTCCAACAACATCTGAAGCACTCATGTTCCCCACCTCTTGTAAAAGGAAAACACACCTTCTCCCCACCATGACCATCTGTACTTTGCATTTTTCCAAAAATTGGCTACAAGTATGAAATTTTGGCCAGCTGGAAATGTTAGTTTAATTTGCACTGGGACTCTTCATCCTCCCTGCCCTTATCAAGTGAATCTAACATTTGGAAGAAATGAAGCACTTAGAACGTGATTCTGTATGGCATGCAGAACAAATGCAACATACGTGCTCTCAACCTTCCCTCTCCCGGCTCACCATTTAAGCCTGCAGGCTCCCACCTGCCATTTCACTGCTGATGGAGAGTACGTGGGAGATCAGAGAAGTATTTGCCTATGGAAACCATGCCCGATGGGGAGCAGTTTAGGGAACTGGGTATGTTTAGCCGGGAGAAGAGAAGGTTCAGGGGAGACATGATAGCCATGTTTAAATATTTGAAAGGATGACATAATGAATAAGGAGTTTTCTGCTGATTCAAACTATAGGAGAAGAGGTTCCACCTAAACATTAGGAAGAACTTCCAGATGGTGAGAGCTATTTGACAGTGGAATATGTTGCCTCACAGTGTGGTAGAGTTTCTTTCTTTGGAGGTTTTTAAACAGAAGCTGGATGGCCATCTGTCAGGAGTGCTTTGACTATGTATTCCTGCATGGCAGGGGGTTGGAGTGAGTGACCCATGTGGTCTTTTCCAACTCTGATTCTATGATTCCATGTCTCCATAGACAGACACAGACTGATGATAATCTGTAGCTAAGATGCGCTGAGGTCTTCTGTAAGAGAATGATATAATCATTTTAGGGACATAGCCAGACACTCCCTGCTCAGATCCCTACTCTTCACCTGTGACAGAATGGTTAGGGAGCAAATGGCTAAATGGTGAGCGAGGTGCATGACTTTGGTCATAGAAGAGGTTGGAAGAGAATCTCAACCTCCACAAAAACATAACAAAACAAAACAAAAAAGACATAAGAAGGAATAAATGATCTTATGTCTGGGCACAGCGCTAACAGGATACCAGCCTTTGTGTTAGGACTGCAGACAGGAATTTAAGAGGTGTGACTACAATGCACCATATATGATTCACAACTGCAGTGCACCATATCAGATGAACAACTTCAATGCACAATACACTGCGCACGACTGCCATGCACAATATATGGCATGCAATTGCAATAAACAATGTGCAATAGGAGTAGTCAATGCACAATGCACAACACACAACTGGAACATACAAAGACAAGGCATAGAGGAACATGTCGGAGTTTATCATACAATGTTTACCCCATGCAGAAACGGGATTTAAAATAGGAAAACCCAACAAAAGCGGGATCGTTTTCGCACGATGGCGGGGGGCATTGAGCATTAATGCAAAAATAACCCACACAGCACAGAAAGTGGACAAAATCAGCTGCTTTTGTCTGCTTTCTGTGTGGGTTATTTTTGCATTAATGCTCAGTCCCCCCGATGAGTCTGAAAACAACCCCACTTTTGCAGGATTATCCCGGGATTTAAATCCCACTTAGCCTCCTGTGCGATAAACTCCATTGTCTGCATAACTTTGCTGCTGTCCACTCCTATCAGCAGGAAACATCCATTATGCGGAGTGACTTTTTGGCCCTGCATGCAGAGTGTGACTTATGCATGCATATGTCCCTCTCTGGATGCCAGCCAGGGTGTTACACAGAATTTGTAGTACTTAGCCAACAAAACTGTAAGGATGAGCAGCCTGTAATTCTTTGGTGCTTCAGGTGAACAAAACATGAAAGCCATTATTTGTCTTGTCCTGGTTTCTACAGTTGTTAGCAAAACAGTTTTGAGGAGCCTACAAACACCCATGAAACAAATTGTCCCAGCTAACTATTTCTCCTGGTTCCTTATAGTCAGAAGCTTGCTGACTTTAGTCTGAACCAGAATTTGAAATTGGAGTCAAATCCTATTGGGAGCTAGTGGGATACAACATTCTGCCAGATTACTTACATGTGGGTCCCACCAGAGCTTTAGAGAGTGAAAGTGGCCAGGTGGAGGGCATGAGGGCAATTTCCTGGCACACACCTATACGCCCAGAGCTATACCCAGTGCCATCTTTCTGGGCAAAGACATTGCACAAGATGGTACCGGATACCTTCTTGTGCAATGTACAAGAAGGTATATTCTGCATGAAGGTACTGAATACCTTCCTGTGAAGTTCCAGAAAAAGCACCTACAGTGATATACCTCCACTGGTTATGGCACTATAAGTCACCAGAGAAGTCCAGCCCTGGACTAAGGGCCCGAACAGACAGGCCAAAATAAAGCTGCTTCAGGTCACTTTGGAGGTATGCTGTTTAAATGACACATGCATCTTAAGAGGCCAGACGTTGCACCAAAGCTGCACTCCAGTCCTTAGGACTGGAAAGTAGCTTTGGGGTGGCTTCTGGCCTCTTAGGAAGCATGCATCATTTAAATAGCATACCTCCAAAGTGACCCAAAGCAGCTATATTTTGGCCTGTCTGTTCGGGCCCTTGTGTATAACACTATTGAGACAAGTAGTCATAATGGACTCTCTTTCCATTGACCAGCTCCATTGACCCTCAAAAGGTCACCTCTTTTGTGAAATAAACAGGAGCTAAGCAAAAGGCCACAACACTGTATGATGATGCAAACATGTCTAAAGAGAATCAAGGGTTCAAAATGAAAAATAAAAGGATGTGAATGTCCAGTTCAGTTTTAAAATCCACATATTTGAATTTACTACATTATAAGGGACAGGAATGTGCATTTAATGCTTTACAAGGAAAAATATCCCATAATGTTTAAAATGCACTATAAAACATAATGACCATGGAGTTTCATGTGTGGGTTTAAAACTGTGTCCCCTGCCATTCCAGGTATAGATTGTTTCACTGAGGGTGGGAATGATGGAGCCTTCCAGATGATATGGAACTACAACTCCCACCATCCTCACCAGCATAACAAAGGATAAGAACTGCTGGGAGCTACCATTCAGGAACAATTTTATCTCTTTATGTAGTTGTGTACCTTTCAGTCGCACTTATGGCAATCCTAAATCAAACCTAGCACTGGGCATTCTTGGCAAGATTTGTTCACAAGAGGTTTGCCATTGCCTTTCTCTGAGGCTGAGAGAGTGTGACTTGTCCAAGTCACCCAGTGGATTTCCAAGGCCAAGTGGGAATTCAAATCCTAGTCTCCAGAGTCATTGTCTAAAGCTCAAACCACTACACCACTGGCTTTCTTATTTTATTTTATTGATATCCTGCCTTTCTCTTTGGACAGGATTCAAAGTGTCTTACAACCATTTAAAACTAAGTACAACTAACTAAGTACAATTAATACTACAGTTACAAGACAATTAAACCACAGTTCTGTTAAAACACACACATTATGAACATATTTAAAATACAGACATAACATAAAGGATCTATCTGTTGCAATGAGTTAAAAACTAAAGCCTTGCCTAAATGAAAAGGTCTTTGCCTGCTTAAGAGAAAGACAACAGAGAAAGGGCCAACTGAGCCTCCCATGGAAAGGTAATTCCATAACTTGGGAGTAGCCACTGAGAACACTTTCTCTCATATCCTCACCAAATGTTTCGGTGATGGTGGTAGGACCAAGAGAAAGCCTTCCCCTGAAGATCTAGAAAGTTGGGTGTGCTCATAGAAGGAGATACAGAGGCTGTACAGATGGGTGGCATGCAGCCACCCCTTTACTGGCCAGATTGAGGCCGCAGCAACCTCACACCATGGCAAAAAACAGCTCCTTTTTGCGCTCTCCAAAGGGTGCCATAGCTGTGGCGGCGCAGCTTTATGACACCCCTTCAGTGCTGCATCATGTTGATGAAACGCCGGAGTCACAGCATGATGGTGTGCATGGTGTAGAGCAAAATGGCACCCTAGGGGCAGAGTTATGGCATCCAGCATGCAGACACTACACCCTGATTCTGCCCACAGGCCATCACAAAGCACCGGTCTGTATAGGACCACAGTCTTCTAGATAATCTGGACCCAAGCTGTATAGATGTTAAAAGTCATAACTACCACTTTGAATTCTGCCTGGATATAGACTGGTGCTCAGTGGTGCTGCTCCAACAATTTACACGCTGATTTCCAACAGAGTTCAACAATGTTTCCCAATCTGGCATCCTCCAGATGCATTGAATTACAATTCCCATCATCTGTAGCCTCAATGGCAATGCTGGATGGGGATGATTGGGGGTGTAGTCCAACAAATCTGGAGCATCTCTGGTTGAGAAAGGCTGGGTTCATACTTCCAAGGGATTTCGAGTAAAGACTACAGGCTCCGTTATTCCTACCTAGAGTAGACTTTGTGAAATCCACGCAACACATTAGTTATGACTTGTGAGGCTGTTTCATTTCCATGGTCTGCTCTAGGTAGGTGTAATATCGGACTAAGCCCAATGGCTTTGAAGAAAAAGGTTTAAAATAATACATATAATATTTCAAAGGAGGGCTGCATTCTGCTTATTATTGTTCTTTGAATTCTGGAGTGTAGAAACAGAATCTGCACAAAAGAGGAAGGGAATATAATGAGCCTCGCGGAGTCCTCCTCATTATGCAGCACAAGAGCTCAGCCACTTCATTAAACCCGTGCTGCACATAGTAATGAAGGTCTTAAGTGGCGTCATGGATGGTGAGCCCAAGATGGTTAACAGGTACAAAGGAGCCATCTCAAGCCGCTTATTCAGTCCAGATGTGAAGAACAGAAAGAATGATGACAAAAAGTGGGGGGAAGTGGAGGGGGGAGGCCATGGCGGTGAAAATGAAGGAGGAGGAGGGAAAACCAAGGTTAAACTTGGAAGGCAGGACTAAGTGGTGAAAAGGCATGCTCACCAAAGGCCCACTCCTTGCATCGGAGGTGCGCCACAGGTGACCTGTGAGTAAGGTGCCAGTTCAGGATCCTTCCAGGCCCCAAGGTTTCTGGGCCAAATGCAAAGACCAAAGGATGGCCCTTGGTCATGTCATTAAGTGTTATGCATTAAGTACCAACCACAGTTGCTCTTTAAAACACAAAGACACAGATATACACACACGGGGGGAAATATATTTTCCTTGTGAACACATCTTGCCAAGAAAGCCCAATGCTAGATTTGCTTTAGGATTGCCATATGTCATAAATGACTGGAAGGCACACAACTACATAACGAAATAAAAGTGTTACTCAACTGTAGCTCCCAGCAGTTCCTATCATGTGTTATGCTGGCTAGGATGGTGAGAATTATAGTTCCATATCATCTGGAAGGCTCCATGATGGAACATAGCAGCAGCCCTCTACTGGATACTGATGTTACAAAACTGACTAATTCTCATTTCTGCATACACAAGTCCACTTATGAAAACATAACTTCCATACAGGAGTCCTGCCAACATAATTCCCTGTAACAAGTTACTTTAGGATGGCCGAGGGCTTGACAGAGTTACCTCTCAAAAGTAAGGCGACCAACCAATCGAGGCACTTTATAAAGATCAACCTTTTCAAAAATTACTTTCCAAAAGGCATTTTAAATGGGGCAGTCTGATTGAATTTTTGCCCTTTTCTTATCAGTTTCAAGATGTTTTCACACACCCGCAAAGTAGTATTGAGTAAGGGGAAGAGGGGAAGAGAACAATGCAGTGAGTAACTGGTTCAGTTATGTGTCCCAACATCATGGGAGGCTAGGCTTCTTAGTAGCAACACCATGCCTATGGAACAGCCTCTCAAGGGAGGCCAGGCTGGCTCCATCTCTTCTGAGTTTCCAATAGGTAGTAAAGATTATGCTATGTTTGTTTGTTCGTTTGTTTTTTAAAAAGAAAATAGAGGTGTCTGCATCATTTTAAAACTGTTTTTTTTAAGGTTCAGTATGTTTTTATTGTTCCCAAAAGACTTTTATGAGTTTATCACACGAAGGAGATGGGGAGTTTATCCTGTGAATATCCCAGAAAAATCTCATGCAAAACGATTTCACACAACGTCGCACAAAACCCACCATTAAAGTGGTCCCAGAGAAGCACTGACGTACCTCTTTTTACTTTCGGGATTTTGGCAACAATGCGTTTCCGATATCCTTTTATTTACACAATTGCATGTGTGCAATCACTCGCCATTTTCACTTTATTTGAGGGATCCTTTCAATGTGCTTTAATCTCTCTTTAATGCCAGAATGAGCCCCAGTGTGATAAACTCCCTAGAGTAGTTTATAGTTACATATTTAATGTTTTTAATTGCTTCAGGGGCTTTGGTTGGTTGAGGTGCAATAAACAGATGAGATAGATAGGTGGATAGACAGATGGTTAGATGGATGGATGGATGGATGGATGGATAGATAGATAGATAGATAGATAGATAGATAGATAGATAGATAGATAGATAGATAGATAGGAAACCAGCAGTCACCTCTAGAGAGCAAAGTAGAGCCTGTTTCTGGTTTGTCTGCTTTCACTGAGAAAGCTCAGTCAACCAAATTATTTGACTTTCTAATTTCTAGTTGGTTTTTAAATTAAGTTCAGGGTCTAACTTCAGGCCTTGAATAGGAAATAAAAAATTGGAACTAAAATACAAAGCTAAGCTTGGCAAAATTATTTTTTCCGATTGCTGCCATCATGGCCAGAGATTCCCCCGATTTGCAGCCTCCCCCCCCCAAAATGTAACTTTTCCCAAGCTCTGATCTAAAGGTGTATACCTGCAGTTCCTTGTCCTATTCATTCCATTGCACACGGTGTTGTCAGTTTGATCAAGGGCAAGTGGGAGGGAGAGATCATCTAGTACACAGATTAAGAATGTAATGGTTTAACTAGATTAAACAGATGAAGAGATTAACAGGTTTAGATTAGAGGGATCGTTTTAAGCACATTAATGGATAAGATTAAGGGTCATCAATTAATCTGATCCGGTTACAGGCCAGGAGAGAAAAAGGTGGGAGATGGGATCAGACTGGGATGATGAGGATAAAAAGTAATTGAGGCGTAGGTTAAGTTAATGTTTATTTTATTTGGCCTGATCCCTTATATGATCCAACACACAGTTCTCCAGGGCTATAAGCTTTATTAAAAAATCTGCTGTGACTTGTGGCAATGAATCCTTCTTCCTTAAGAGGTCATCTGATACAATACACATCATAAAGGATCATAGAATCATAGAGTTGGAAGAGACCACAAGGGCCATCATCCAACCCCCTGCCATGCAGGAACTCTCTGTCAAAGCATCCCCGACAGATGGCCATCCAGCCTCTGTTTAAAGACCTCCAAGGAAGGAGACTCCACTGCACTCTGACGGAGTGTGTTCCACTGTCGAATAGCCCTTACTATCAGGAAGTTCCTCCTAATGTTGAGGTAGAATGTCTTTTCCTGGAGCTTGCATCCATTGCTCCATCTCCTGTTCTCTGGAGCGGCAGAAAATAAGTTTGTTCCCTCCTCAATATGACATCCCTTCAAATATTTAAAACAATACCAAGTACAGTCAGCCCTCCTTATCCATGGATTGTTTTTATGCACAGATTCAAGCATCCATGACTTGAAAATATATATTAAAAAAGAGTTTAAATTCCAAATAGCAAAACTTGATTTTGCCATTTTATATAAAGGAGCCCATTTTACTATGCAATTGTATTAAATGGGACTTGAGCATCCATGGATTTTGGTATCTGCGGGGGTATGTTTTTAATGGCACTGTTCTTTTAAACTGTAAGACACTCGGAGTCCCAGTTTTTTTGGGTGGGTGGGATACAAATAAATAAATATAATAACAAAAATGAATAGTTTTTCTTGATATTTGCTTGGGAATTTTCTTAATGAAAGTTAATTACCGTTGTTTCATGATTAGCTAATATATCTGCAGTAAAATCCTATACGCTGTTGTATTCTGTTGCTAGGCAGAATGCCCCAAAACACTATAAATGATAGTAGTTTGTTTCGGTGCCAAATTGCTCAGATGTCCTGCTGACATCTGGACCAATGCAATGTCATAAATAAACTGCCGACTTCAATTCACTATGTCTCTATCCCCGAACCCGAAAACTGGGCACGTTTTGCCTCCAAGACCCACTCATGGCTTTGCAAGGCTCCTGTTTGATAAGAGCAGATGCTGCACTTGAGCTGAGCCAAAAGGCTGGGACCTACATGCGAAAATAGCTGCTAAGGGGAAATGTATAGATATGCGGTGTTCCTTTATCGTTTTTGCTGGGGCAGAAATTCCTCCACTTAGCCCTCAATTTCTGACTTTTGGGGGGGAACATTCTTCCCATCTTTATTCTCCCATGCACACACCTTTTGGCACAGCACTGAGGATTTTGTGCAACGATAGTGGACATTCCCACTTGCATTAGATCTTGTGCCATTCATTCCCTCCATCACTGCCTCTCTCTCTCTCTCTCTCTCTGTGTGTGTGTATCTAGTAGCCATAGGAAATCAATTGGGCAGTTTACTGTCTGGCCGATTCCCAAGTGGTTTCTAGGTTACATGGACCTTATTGATCAGATCAATGGAAACCAACAGATCGACATTACCTTTGTGCCCTTGAGGGAACTGACTAGCCTGGTCTTAGAGAACTTCTGCATCCATCCCTGTTTGGCAGAGTCTCTCATGAATTAAACTGGAAGGCCACGAAGTCAGGGCCCTCTTCTGCATTGTAAGCTGTGTCAGCTTTGTCAACTGCTGGCCCATTTGTAGACTTTGGAAGGCACCTCCCTGTACAACGGAGCTGGGCAACCTGAAGTCTACCAGATGCTTTGGACTCCATTTTTCTTTCTTTTTTATTAAAATATTTTAAATTAAAATATATTTAATATTTCATTCAACGCATAGCTCAACAAAGCCAATGTAAAAAACAAAACAAAACCAAACGACACATAATACACCCACTCCTCCTTACTGCATTACAATCTGTATTTGAAATTAAACTGAGGGTTGCTCATCCCTACTTTGTTGTTGTTGTGTGCCTTTCAATTGTTTCTGACCTATAGCAACACTAAGCGGAGCCTATCATGGGCTTTTCTTGGCAAGATTTGTTCAGAGGAGGTTTGCCATTGCTTTCTCTTGAGGCTGAGAGCATGTGACTTGCTCAATGTCACACTCCTTCCACTCAGCAAAAACACCCATTATGCATCGGAGGTTCTGAAACAAGGAGACTGTTCTATACAGGCCAATGGAGCAGGGGTCTATAGCACAGGGGCAGGTAATGCATAGCCCATAGAGCACAGTGTACCCAAGGGAAATTGGAGGCCCGCATGTCTCACCCATCCAGATATCTCCCCCAATATACATTGCAGGGAGCTCATTTTGGAAAACTACTATTTTGCTCAGCTTTTTCTCTAACCAGCCACCTCCAAAGATTGAAAGTGTCCTTCCTTGCTTGCTTGCTTGCTTGCTTGCTTGCTTGCTTGCTTGCTTGCTTGCTTGCTTGCTTGCTTGCTTCCTTCCTTTGGAGGAGACCCAGAGTGGATTTCAGGTGACAAAAATGTTAAGGCTGATATAGGACTTGTCCTGCTCCAGATTTTCCTCTTCCGATTCACTGAGGATGATGCAGATAAACTGCCACCACATCAGAAGGGAGTCATTAATATCACTCTCACAATTCTAAAGTGTGTATTGTGTGTGTATAAGGGAGGAACACAGGCACAGGGCTCCTCTCTCAGTCTCAGGGTTTGGTCCTGCTCCCTCAGAAATCCCCCTGAAGCAATGGGTCAGGCAAGAAGGCATAATGTAAGGCAGTTGACCAGTTCAGAACTGGTCACTCTGGCTGAGAGACTGTGTGCTTGAATTCAGCACCATGGTTAGCAAAGACAAAAAAGTTATCTAAGGACTTGTCTGTCCAGTCCTTCTGGGAGCTCCACTCCCTTAAGTGCTACATCTGGCTATTAAAGAGCTTGTACCAGTGTGGTGTAGTGGTCTGAGCGTTGGACTACAACTCTGGAAATCAGGGTTCGATTCCCTGCTCAGCTATGGAAACCCACTGGGCAACTTGGGATGAATCACACACTCTCAGCCTCCATGATAAGTTTGCCTTAGGGCACGCAAGAAGATGGGAGGGCAGGGGAAGTTAAAGGCCTGGGATGGTGAGGGTAAGAGGTTGAGGGTAAGAGGAGGAACAGGCATGCACCTGTTCCTCCTCTTGCCCCCATTCTCCTGGGCCTTCAGCTCTTTCTGGGGATTGCCCCCAGATGTCCCATCCCCAGAAGTCCCACGCCACCCTTCCGGAAATCCCCTCGGCACCGGGTAACATTCTGCGTTGGAATGCCTTTGGGTCTCCATAAGTCAGAAATGACTTGAAGGCACACAACAACAACCCTTTTTCTCCAGATGCTGGCTTCTGCTAGAAGATGGTGAGAGCTTGAAAAGCTGATTGGGAACTGCTTCCTCGGGCCTTCCAGTTCACACCAAGGAGTCTCAGTTCCATCTTTCAGACAGCAACGGAAGATCTACGAGCCCATTAGTCTTTCCTATTCTATATGATTTCTGAGCACGTGTCCATAAAAATACAGAATAGGAAAAAAAACCATATTAAATAGGGACCAATCCTTTGAGTTTAGGATTAACACTGCTGTGCTAGGCAGACCAAACATGCATATGCTCACTCACACTCTACCGGCTTAATTGACATGGTGCCTATTATCTCACAGTGTGAGTCAGTTACTAGTGTATATTGCATTACTATCTTAACAAGGAACCTGTGGCTAAGGATTAGGCTGGTTAGTTCAATCAATACGTGAAATTTACCCTATTCCCACCACCTCCTCAGCCTCATTTGAGCACACCAGCACCATTTTGTTCATCTCTAGACTCTGAGTGAGTTGTTTCTCAGGCATATTTTCACCTCCCTCCCGAAATGCGCACCGTTTGTGAACATTCTGTTGTCGCCTGGTTCTGGCTGGTGTGT